>NC_038045.1:12945784-13225784 GCF_002211085.1 Panicum hallii
TATATATATATATATATATATATATATATATATATATATATATAAAGGTAGATTGCAGTGTAATTAAAGTAGTGAGTTTTATGTCCGGGGCTTGCCTTCACTGGCGGGGCTGGGGTCAGAGACATTAACAAATTCTTCTGAACTCGGGTTCGGGGCTTCAGTTAATTCTCCGACGATGTTCCCGGAGTCTTCAGAGGTCTCCACTTCGGGTTCCGGGAGAATCTGATAGTCTCCGTCGGCAAGAAGCGTCGAGTCTACATGTGATGAAAATGATGCAGTTTAGGAAATGCATAGATTGTTATTCTACTTCACGATAAAGTTGCAATCCAATGAACCTAACATTACAAACTAACAAAAAACACAGTTACCCTTTACTGGGCAATCATTTATCGGGTATTAACCTATTTACTTAGTTACATTAAGCAACATGGGTGGTAACCCTAAACATTTTAATTAACTACATGAAGTAGCATGTTTGATTATCTTAGATAATTAAATTACATTTAACACTTTTATTTAATTGACTAGCTAATTACCTTTAATAATCCTGGGTTATTATTTAATATGGATCTACTTATTAAGTTTTATTTATTTTTAGTTGTTCTATACTTGATCATGCTACATTACTCAAGAGCAATATCTCAAAATATATTTATAATTTGTCATGATCTAGAGCTATGGTTCATGAATTTTTCTTTGAATCTAAACTTAAATTCATGGCTGAGGCTACATTAGGTTGCTGATCCTCAAACTTTTATCTTGGATTAAGCATGCTGAAGTAAAGCTAAGGTAAAATTTTCAGGTTTAAACATGAAGGAATGCATCTAGAATTAAATTATGAAATTTCTATCAACATACAACAAAGGTACTCGAATTTCTAAGCAAATGAGCAGTAAAGAACTCGAAATTTTTACACAGAGCTATACACTGCACATACAACCTAGTTTCCAAAATTCAGCTACAACACATGCATATAACATGAGATACAAATAAAACACTCATTTCCTAGTATTTCATTTAGATCAAAAACTACACACATACAGTTCAAACTTGCTATATAAAAGTAGTTGAGTTTAACTTAAGGATTCAAAGAAAACTGGTTTGGCACTTTTTTGAATTTTCTAATATTTTCTACTCATTTTTGAAATTCACAGCTTTTGAATGGGGGGGGGGTTCTGGAATTTTACAGGGACACCCTTAGAACTTTTGAAATCATCATAGAAATACCCTTGGCTCGTCGGGGAAGAAGAGCAGGGCTGTCGCCGGCCAAATTCCGGCGAGGGGGTGGTAGGGGGGTGGAGAAGGACTGGTCTACGAGCACCAGGAGCTCACGGCGCATCCATGGGTGGGCTTGAGAGGAAGAGGGGATGGCTGGAGGTGAGGTTCCCACGGCGGCCGAGGCGGCGACGGAGGGGAGCTCGTCGGCGAGGAGGTTCCCGGTGAGGAAGTTGGCCAAGCTTGGGCCTAATAGCTGCAGCAGGATAAGGGGAAGCTACTGGGGTGGTCGAATTAGACGGAGGAGGGGCGGAGGTAAGGGCTCGACGGCGACAGGAGCTTACTGGCGAGGAGGGGATCGACGGCGAGGTAGCTCCGGTGGAGGTCCGGCCACGGGGAGTGGCTTGGGAGCGTCAGTGAGATGAGGGGAAGCTTCCTAGGGGGTCGTAGTGGTGTGGGGTGTACGGGGATGGGCTGCCCACGACGAGCAGGAGGTCGCCGGAGTTGAAGAAGGTGGCGGCGGTGGTGTTTGGTACTCTGTGTGGGCGCGGTAGCAGAAAGCGAGAGGAATGGGAAGGGCTTGAACCAGAGGAGCTCGCAGTAACTATAAGTGGGCGAGGGAAAGGAGGAGACGCCGGCATTTGCCACGGCGACGGCGAGCTGTCGCTCGGCGGGAGCTCGGGCAGGAGAGAAGAGAGGCGTGGCAAGCGCGCGGGAGGCCAGAAGAGGGGAGCTAGAGCGGCGCTCGGGCTGGGGATCGACGCGTGGAGGTGGAGCATGGCAGGAGGTGGCGAGGAACGGCCGGGAACGGGGGGCAGTGGTGCTGCAGAGGAGCAGAGGCAGAGCAGAGCATGTGCCAGAGGAGGAAGACGAGGGGAGGAGGTCCGAGGGACCTTGTTGGAAATTGCAAAACCTCAGGGACTTCACAGTAAATAGAATTTTCCACTAATCCAAAGCTCTAATGAGGAGATGGTCAAAATAGAAGTTGTAGAACTTTTCAAATCCTACAACTTTGCTTAAGGCTCAAGTTTAGAAACCTAAAGTATACTGCTTTATTTTACACTTTTGCACTCAACTCAAACTTAATAAAGTTTTTGTCCTTAGTAGTGTAAATTTTATGTAATCTTGGGCTTATCTGCAAGCATTTATGGCTGGTCATGATTACTTTCATTTTTACATTTTAGCCCTTAGCAACTTTGAAAGTTACTTTTACCATTCCACTACTTACATAAAAGGGACTTGTATTTTTGTGAAATTACATAAATACCCTTATTTTCATAACTTCACTCAAATGTCACACAATTCAAACCATACACCACATTTTTCCTATTGACTTGCTATACTTAACACCTAGGGTGTCACAGTTTGGACCATCCAGGTCATTTATGGGAAGAAAAAGGAAGATGAGAAGAAGACAAAGAGAGATAAGGCACCCATCGATGGCGTATCATTCAAGAAGCAGTCTATCTTCTACAAGTACTTGCCGTATTGGGTGAATCTTGAGGTCCGCCATGCAATCGATGGTATGTACCTAAAGAAGAATGTGTTTGGTAACACAATTGGGCTCCTCCTGGAGACATTAGCCAAAACAAATGATAACTTGAAGTCGCATCAGGACTTGGTAGCCATGAAGATAAGACAAAATCTTCACCCTGTGGATAAAGGGAATGGCCGATATGAACTTCCCCCAGCTAGCTACAACTTGACACGTGATAAGAAGAAGGCAATGTGCGAGAGCTTAAGAGGGATCAGAGTCCCGAGTCGTTTCACGTCCAACATAAGGAAACTAGTCTCGATGAAAGATCTGTCACAATGCGGCTATAACTGTCATGATTCTCATGTGTTGCTGACGGTGTTCCTCCCGATTGCAATCAGAGCGATCAAGCCAGTATATGTAAAGATGGTAATCACTCGGTTGTGTTACTTCTTCAATAGGATTTCACAAAAGGTGATCGACGAAGATGAGTTGCAGGATCTCCAAGAATTCATTGGGGAGACTATAGTGCAGCTTGAGATGTGCTTCCCTCTAGGGTTTTTGATATAATTGAACACCTAATGATTCACATGGTTGATCAGATACGGGCACTTGGTCCACTTTACCTACACAAAATGTGGATGTATGAGCATTTTATGTCCATCCTCAATCGGTACATACTAAATCATGCTCATCCTGAGGGGTCCATGATAGAGGGATACAGTACTGAGGAAGTCATCAAGTCTTGCCTAGGTTACCTAAAGGATAACGTGTCCCTTGGTTTGCCTATTCCATGATTTTTGGCGAGGTTGGAAGGTGTGGGCACAGCTGGGAGGAAAATCTTCATCGACAAAGATTTCAAAGGTGTGCAACAAGCCCATCATAGTATCTTGTAGCACCTCACGATAATGACTCCTTTTAGTCAATGAACACTTGAGCATGATTCATGCAGAAAGTAATGGCTGCTCGGATGATTGGATCATGAGAGAGCACAAATGTCGGCTGACTGCATGGTTGAAGGACCTGGATCTACCACATGGGGAGACCGTGGAGGAGCAAACGATCAAAAGATTGCTAGCTGGTCCATCTAGCCAGGTCACATCATGGCAAGGGTATAATATTAATGGATATCTATTCTATACTGCTGCCATGGACAAGAAGGCCGTGTCTTAGAACAGTGGTGTTCATATTGAGGCCTTAGACAAGAGAACAGGGCAAGGTAAACATATTTCGGTGTCATAGATGATATATGGGAAGTGCAGTATGGTTCCAATATACAAATCCTGGTCTTTCGGTGTCGTTGGGTCAAACACCCAAAAGGTGTTGAGGTGGATGGCTATGGGCTCACGATTGTCGACCTCAACAATGTTGGTTAAAAAGATGACCCATGGGTACTTGCCTCACAGGTCGCACAAGTACTCTATGTAGCTGATCCTGCAAAGAAGACAAAACATGTCGTCGTTGTACCTGGAAAACAAGATAGCATAGGAGTTGATGATATCAACAATGTGGAAGAATATAATCAGTATGATGAGATGAACCTCTTCACAGACGTACCACAAAAGATGAGGATTATAGAAGCATGTATAAGAAAAGACGACAAGCCATGGGCACGCAAAGATGGCGAATCGAGAATTATTACCGCTTGAACATTGGTGTTTCAACACTTTTATGTATTACATAGACTGCAATTGGATTTTGATATTTTTCTTATGTTCTACATATCAAAATATGCTTATGGTAAAATTTTAAAAAGTGTTTAGCTATTTTTTTGAAATAAATGGATTTTCGGTATAAATTGGAAAACTATTTTTAGGGGCCGGTGGGGGCAAAACATATGAAAAAAACTCAAATTTGCACTAGAAACATATTGTGTAGTATAGAACAAGTAAAAAATACGACAAACATGTTTTAGTACATGTAATGATTGAGAGTGTTCAAAACACAAAGAGAGTCTTGAGTGCTATGAGATAGTACGTTGTGGAGGTGCATATTGTGGTCTCGACACTTTGAACCATTATATACAATAAAATAGTTATTTGATATTTTTATTAAGTCTACATGTCACATAATGCTTATGGTAAAAATTTTAAGTTTTTTATGTGTTTTGCTATGATTTGTGTATTAAATGAATTTTCAGTGAAAATTGGAAAAAAATTTGTAGGGGCGGGTGGGGGCGTCACCCGCCCCTACAAATCCTCCCCGCGCCTCCTCTGCCGCGCCGCCGTGTCGTCTCCCTCGGAGACTCCTCGTTCCCGCGCCCTCCCGCCCGCCGCAGGTACGCCCCCGCTCCATAGCCAACCACTCCCTCCGCACGGCGCCTTCCCTCCCCGCGCCTCCTCCGCCGCGCCGCCGCCTCGTCTCCCTCGGAGAATCTTCGTTCCCGCAGCGTGCTAGCATCAAACCGTGGGCGCCCAGGCTGCCACCACCGCAACGCGGACCGTGCGCTGCCGCCACCACAACGCTGACCGTGCACTGCCGCCGTCATGCAGGAGCCCTAGGTCGAGGCATGGCCGCCATCACTCAAGCACGGCGACTCATCCTTCCATGATTCCAGGATCACAAGTGAGTTCTTTCGGCATCTACTCTTTCCGTTTTGCCTATTCGCGTAGAAATATGTCAATCTTAGATTGGTAAACCAAGAACTGCCCCTTCAAATTTTCCAATCTAAAGCTGCTATGTGGCCTTTCATAGTCGAAGTCAGCCGGCACACCTGCCTGGAGCCCTAGATCACTACTGATATAGCTAGGGAACACAGACTTGTTAGCACGTGGATGCATAATTCGTGGATGCTCAATCAATTATATTAGTTTAGTGATCTCGTTTTTATGGATATATAATTTATGGATGCATTACACATAAAAGTTCCTGTTCTAAATGAATATAGTTAAGCTTGGGTGTCAAGTTCTTTCGGTAATTGAGGATGATGGGTCTTACAGTTTAACAAATACCACATGATCTGATTACATAAGGTTAATTATGTTTGATCAAATTTGAGATGTGTGCCCTGTACTACGAGGCATTGTGATCAGATTGGATTAGCGCGCATTCTTTCTCTGAATGGCTGCAACATTTTCAGTCATATTCCTATGTAAGCACATTCTTTTTTTTGGACTCTCTAAATTACATGGCCGATCTACTGCTGTCATTAGCCATACATAGTATTTAATTTTAACTGACACAGATCTTTGAGTATTCATGTGCTAATCCAGTGTTTGGTTTTTTATGTACTGTTAAGTGTTAACCAAATAATATATGATATCTTTTGGCTCGGTAACGAACAGCTTATTCCATATCCAGGGTGCTAATATATATATATATATATATATATATATATATATATATATGTGTGTGTGTGTGTGTGTGTGTGTATCCATAATCTTATATATATATATATATATATGTATATATATATATATATATATATATATGGTTCCAGAATCTTACCTCTGTGTTCGGTTATATCAAGGAGTAGTTTTCCCTTGTAAAGAAGAAATTTTGTAGATCAAGGGTTCAAAATTTATATATGGTATCAAGGGGTAGTTTTATAGGTCAATGAGTAATTGTTTTGTAGATCAATGAGAAAATTTGTTGGAATAAGGAATAAAAATTAATATTAATACAATATAAATGCAAAATCATCTAGAAAGTATTTTAAATTGTAGAGTGATTTTCCATATTGGAAGAGTTAAAATAGATCTAGTTTTCTATGTAGATGAGTAATTTGTTGTATTTGAGTAATTTGTTGCATAAATTTAGTTAGAGTTAAAAGATGGCATGTAATTTTTGCTTTCTAACTCATGTTTTCTTTGTTTAGTTTGCAGAGTGATCTTGCTGAGTTTCTATATCCACAGTACAAGAACACCGTTACTCAAATTCAGTAGTCACGTCTGCTCACTGAGAATTGGCAAATGTACAGTTAAACCAACTATCCAAATTATGAGCTTCTACATCATTTGCTTCATGTGAAATACATTGAATTATTGAGAATGTGAATTAGCAAAAAATATGAATGTGAAAGTCAAATTTGACTGAGAATGTGAATTCATCTGATTAGTGAGTGATTTTATGATTTCATGTCAAATTCGATTATAGGAAGGACTCTTCTTTGTCATCATTCTTTCTCTCTCTCTCTCTCTTTCCTAAGAGACAAATACATAGAGTGAGTGAGAGATAAATACATAGAGTGGGAGACAAATATATAAAGAGAGTGAGAGACAAATACATAGACAGAGTGATAATGTTGACATCGCAGTGTCCTTTTTATAAGAAAGTATGAGGCTGGTCTATTAACTTTCATATTCAGGTGAACACATGAAATCATAAAATCATTAAATTTTTGTACCTCAATTATTTAGTTGCTTGGGAGCTAGAGAAATTTATTGTTAGATCCTTGACTGCCGTAGCAGAAAGATTAAATGGATTTACTGTTTACTTATATCGTCGTAGCAGTACGAGTAAAAGCATCCAGGTAGTACCACACTGCTTGATAGTTATACATGCATGCTACTAAGGACTAGGGCGCTTGATGCAGTACTGTTTATGTTATGAGTTCTTTGATGGAAGGTTCTGGTGGTATATGTTATGAGTTTACCTATTTAAATTGGTGATAATTAGTGCTGAGAAAATTGTGGAGACATATAGAGAAAGTGATAATGTTGACATTCCGGAGCAAGTGTTGACCTCTAATCAGTGCTGAGCAAATGTTGACCTCTAATGATGTATATATTTGCAGCATTTCTATTCAAAGTAATTGTAATTTAAATGTGAAATGTTCATGATATTAAATGTGAAATGTTCAGGAATTTCTTATTTGTAAGAAATTTCTCTCTCTCATTTTGTTGTGAATTGAAATATTTATTAAAATATATCTTCGATGGCTATGTAGCGCAAAACTCGTAGATGGATCCTCCGTCATCATCTTTCCCATGAAGGGATGATGCCACACCGCAAGATGAGCTTGAACAAATTGCATCCCAGATGGAGTGGGACAACGAGCACGACGTCGGTGACCAATCTGGAGACAAGGAGTGCGACGATGTCGGTGTCGAATCTGGGGACGAGCAGGGCCCTAGGATTGGACAAGGCGCTTGGGTAGGAAACAACTGGCATGATTTGATTGATCCACTCCCTGTTCCGGCAAGAGAAAGACGGTCAGGGGAGGTGTTCGATCCGGATTACGAACCGGAAGCACGTCAGGTAATGAATACACGATTAATTACAACGAAGCAGACTATACGAGTAATGACCTGTATGACGTGTATTATCTGTGTAGGCGGCTCCGATAGGAAGGAGTAAGCGCCGACGCGGACCCCCTAGCCCCACAAAGGAAGGCAATGAAAGCTTGGGTCCCTATCCTGCAAGTACAACCTCTGACAGCCAAAACAAAAGGAAACAGGCAGCGAGGAGGAAACTAATACCTTGAAGGGGTGGACTGTCAATGCAATTAGCACGGTAGGAGAGCCCATAGATCCTCCGCAAGTTGTAGCAAAGTTTCGGAATGCTATCAGTGCTATAATCAGAACAAAGATGGTTTTGGATCCAACGATCCCCCAATTGGCCCCTAGTTTCTGAGGGGAGGAAAGAAGCGATGTGGTAATTGTTGAGCAAAACTTTTATTCTGCCCAGAGGAAGTAGAGAATAAGTAAAGCATTATGCTCTGAAGATGTTGGGTGAAACTTTCCGCTGGTGGAAGAGCGAACTGAATACCCGGTATGTCCAGAAGGGTCGAACGCCATTTGCAGATTACGGAGACATTACACCAGCACAATGGGAAGAGTTTGTTCGACAGAAGACCACTGAAGAAGCTCTAGCTCTAAGCTAGAAGCAAAGTGAACTAGCAAAGAGCAACATACATAGAGTCTACCTTGGACCAGGTGGGTACCAAAGGAAGGTCGAGAAGTGGCGGCGTGAAAGGGATGCGGCAATAGCTACGGGGCAGCCCGGCCCTTATGAAGGCTTGGACGAACATGGATGGCGGTGGCTTGAAGCAAAGAAGCCAAAGATAGTTGAGGGGAAACCAAAATTTGATCGACCCGAGACCGAAGCGGTGGTAGAAAAAAATGTTACAACTTGTCGAGCTTCAGAAAAAAGGTCATTTCAAACCCCATAGGGAGAAGGATTTGCTCAGTACAGCCATTGGGGCCAAAGAGCATGCAGGCCGTGTCAGAGGCCTGTCCTCTAAGTTGAGCATCAAGGATGGGTTCGAGAAGGACCGGGCTAGGTACAGGAGCCATGACCACTATCAAGAAGAAATCATGGCAGCAGCAGAGAATACAATGCAAGCAAAGTTCAATGATTTGTTCATGGCAACACTTGCGGAGCAGCAGCAGTCGGGCCTACTTATGTTCAACCCATCGCAAGAGGTGGGGCATCAACAGATGGTGGGCATGCAACCTCTGGTACTTGGCCAAGCGAGTCCGGCATGTGCACAGAGCAGTGCTGCCTCGACCACAGCTCAACAATACCCGGTGGATACCATAACGAGTATTACTCCCTGCTTGTTTCTCTATCCGGTTGGCAGAGCTGGAAAGACAAAGGAAGTTGCCAAGGCACAGGTGCATCCAGCTAGGGGTTTATTTGAGGGAAAACCGATCCCAGCCCTATATGCATGTGTACAAGTGGAGCAACTCTTGAAATCAAGCTATGAGGATAAGGAGATAGACATCCCCACTACAGATGGAAAGAGTTGCCTTGGAGAATGTGTCAGCAGCACCATTCTATGGCATAAACGAGATATGTTACTAGTTGTTCACGTACCATTGGCCGCTCTAGACCATATCTCGCCAGCACCACAACAACAAGAGCAGGGGGAAGCACCAGAGCATTCACTACCGGCCCTGCCTTCACCACAACCACGAGTTGCATCACTAGTGGCTCTAGTATCACAAGAGCCATCACCTCAGGCTCCGCCATCACCAGCGGCTCCAGTATCACGAGAGCCATCACCAACAGCCTCGCGATCACCACCAGCTCGAACATCACCACTGTTAGACATTGACTTGTACATGTGTGGGCCTTGTGCCAGGCTTGTATGGTTAGAGAGATATGAGGAGATCTTGATTGGTGCTGTTTCTATAAACCCAAGATCTCCTCATCCCTATATGTATGTAACCCAGGGTCTCAATTAATCTAATCCACTATTTTCCACGCATCCTCATTCTCTTTCATGGTATCACGAGTCTAGGTTTTTCTCTTCCCTTCCACTGCCAGCGCTGCACCCTCTGCGCGCGCCTCCTCCCTTGGCGCTGCGTCCCGCGCGCCTCACCACCCTCCCAGCGCCGCATCTCGCGCGCCATCGCGCTGTCGGCTGGTGCTGCACCCTGCGCGCCTGCCTGGCCCTGCGCCATGCCTTCTTCCGGCGTTGAAGACACCATCCTGGCCGCCGCCTCATCTCCTCTCGACGGCGACCCCGCCGCCGCTCGCGCTGCCGAGGAAGCCCGCGCGGCCACTCGTGCCGCCGAGGAGCAAGCCCTCACGGCCGCTCGCGTTGCAGAGGAGCAAGCCCGTGCAGCACAGATGGCTCATGAGGCCGCCCTGGCTCGCGCCACCGAGGCCGATCGAGAGGCCGCCACCGCCCAGGACAATCTGGATGCGGCAGCCGCCCGCCTGCGCGCCGCCTAGGAGCGCGCTGCCGCCGAGCGCGCCACTGTCCTTCCTCCTGCGGGTGATGACGACAACGGCTCCCATCACGGTGACGGTGATGACTACATCGGCAATCTCCAGGATGCTCTTCTTCAATAGGAAGCCACCGTCCTCCTCGACTTACATGCGCAGGCGGTGTGGGTCCAGAACATCCGTACAATGGTTCCCCTGCTCCTCGACGTCAACTCCTCCTTCTACGCTCGCTGGAAGGAGTCCTTCCTCAACATCCTCGGCAAGTACTCCCTGCAGTCTCACATCCTCTCCGACACCGTCTCGCCTGCCTCTCCATCCTGGGTGCGGATGAAGTGCGTCGTTCGCACCTGGCTGATCGGCGCCATCTCCGACGACCTCGCCGACATCGTCAGTCAGTGTGGGGCTTTTGCTCGCACCATCTGGCTCGCCATCGACTCCCAGTTCTTTGGGAATCGCATCACGCGCGCCCTCTATGCCGACCAGGAGTTTCGCGCCTTCACCCAAGGCGATCTGTCCGTCGTCGAATATTGCCGCCGCTTCAAGCGTATGGCCGAAGACCTCTGGGACCTCGGCCAACCTGTCACCGAGGCAACGCTCATTCTCAACATCATCCGTGGGCTGAACGAGCGCTTTAGTGCTCTCGGCCTTCATCTCCACCACAGCAACCCTCTGCCCACTTTTCTGCAGGTCAGAGATGATCTGCGCCTTGAGGAACTCACCATGGCCAAAGCTCCTCCGGCCATGGTGCTCGCTGCCCTCTCCAGCCCTACTACTGGCAGCTCCGGTGGCCCCAGGCCACCAGCCTCCACGCCTTCGCGTCCTTCGCCGCAACAGCCCTCTGCCCCGAAGTCGCCACAGCAAGCGATGTCTGACTCCGGGGGCGGCGGTTCCCAGCGCGGCAAGCGCGGTGGCAAGCGCCACAAGAAGGGCGGCGGCAACTCCGGCGGCAACGGGAGCTCTTCCTCAAGTGGCACCCCTACTTCCGGTGGCACAGGCGGACCAGGCCTAGGCTGGCCCTCCTACCACAACCCCTGGGCCGGCTCCATCTACATGTGGCTGGGCCAACAGGCTCCGGCGCTGCCTCGGTCTGCTAGCCCAATCCAGCAGCCACAGGCCTTCTTCGCTGGCCCAGGACAGTGGGCCGGTCAGTGGGGTGTTCCACCTCCAGCGGCATACACCCCTCCGACTCCCTCCCTTGCTGGCGGGTGGGACCAGCAAGCTCTCGTGGCGAATTTCCAGACCATGTCGCTCCAGCAACCTCCACAACATGAGTGGTACTTCGATTCTGGTGCCACCAACCACATGACCTCCGACGCTGGTATTCTTTCACCTTCCTCCTTTTCCAGTTCAGCTCTTTCATCCATTGTTGTCGGCAACGAGAACTTGCTCCCTGTTACCTCCATTGGCTCTACCTTGCTCCCTCATCAACTTGCTCTTAATAATGTTTTGGTTTCCCCTAACCTTATTAAGAATCTTATTTCCGTTCGTCAGTTCACTACCGACAACAATTGTTCCATTGAGTTTGACCCTCTTGGTTGTTCTGTGAAGGCTCTACCCAGTCGGACCGAGATCGTCAGATGTGACAGCTCTGGGCCTCTCTACCCGCTGCGGCTCCCGGCTATTGCCCTCCTTGCGTCCAGCAGTTCCTCTCTTTGGCACCAGCGGCTTGGGCACCCTGGTCCCAAAGTTCTTTCCAAACTAGAATCAGTCATTCATTGTAATAAACCTGCTAGTCATACTCTTTGTCATGCGTGTCAGTTAGGGCGTCATACTCGTCTTCCTTTTCATGCTTCATCGTCTTGTGGTACTCGTATTTTCCAGTTAATTCATTGTGACCTCTGGACTTCACCTATTACTAGTGTCTCAGGCCACAAATATTATCTGGTTATTCTTGACGACTGCCCGCATTTTCTTTGGACTTTTCCTTTATGCCTTAAATCTGACATGTTTACCACCCTTTCTAACTTTTTCTCCTATGTGCGCACACAGTTTGGCGTCACCGTCCAAGGCATCCAGTGCGACAACGGCCGTGAGTTCGATAACTCTAGCGCCCGTACCTTCTTCCTGGCCCACAGTGTCCACCTGCGCATGTCTTGCCCCTACACCTCGCCGCAAAACGGTAAAGCCGAACGCATTATCCGCACCACTAATAATGTCATTCGCTCTCTACTGTTTCAAGCAAGTGTCCCCCCCCCCACTTTCTAGGCTGCCGCTCTTAGCACCGCTACCTACCTACTCAACATCCTACCCACCAAAACGCTTAATTTCTCTACGCCGTACTTCTCCCTTCATGGGACGCACCCATCGTATGAGCATTTACGTGTTTTCGGCTGCAAGTGCTACCCTAACCTTTCCGCCACCGCAGCCCATAAACTTGTGGCAGAACCAACCTGAATTATACCGGTTCAAGTACGTGAGTCCATTCCTGAGGGCTCCAACGTGCTTCAAATGGTATAATCCGTTGGCCTGTCGGGTAACGTCCTGATAAACCACCGAATACAGGATGAATAAGGTTACCTCACACAAAGCTGAGTCCAGAGATACAGTCACCATCATATTTTACATCACAGGAAATTACATTACAAGAGTTTCCAAAAGTAGTATGAAGTTTCAACTTTAGAGAAAACATTACAAACTGTTAAAGTTATGGTTTTTGGCAGCGGAAAACAAATGTGACAACTTACAACACGTCGTCAAGACTGATGCCATGCTAAGCCCGGGCACGACATCACTTGATATCACCAATGTTGGCCGGGAACGGATTCTATTCCAAGGATCAACCATCTGGAAGAGCATAGGGCCAAGACAGGGGAAGAGAAGTGTCTTCAAAGACTTTACCTGAAAAACATGTAACTAGCAAGACTGAGTATACTAATACTTAGCAAGGCTTACCCGTTTTATGGTATACTTAGCCATGTAACTAGACTTATGAAAGCTTATAATGGTTCTGGGTTTAATTTTAGCTAAAAAGTAATAAAGAGTAGATCCTTAATTTCAATTTTTAGCTTTCAGGTTCTAGTTGATTATCCATTCTAGGTAAGCACCTATAACTAAACAAACATGGTATACATCTTTGGTCAAACGTCATCTTTGATAACCATATAATTACTCTTGTTACTCTATGTGACAAAGGGATCAAGCAGTCTCAATCTCCGCGAGAAACAGACGATTCTGAATCGAATTTCCAACCTTGCAAGGATAAACCTAACTCACACGCTTGGAACACCAAAGGGTCGTTCCGAAGCAACCGTTTGCCTTTCATTCTGACTCGTGGATCAGATCCACCACAAGCGACTGCAGGACCATACACACTTCCAAAGTGCAGGACGTACGCCTATAGCGCGACTACATGTCCGTACTCCTGGTTGCCAAGCAACACGTATTTCTACACGTCGAATCAAGTAACCAGGAGAAGCAAATACGAGTGGTGGGAGGTATGTCCACTCCTCGGGCCGATTGGTTACTAGGCTTGCCGCTTACCCAAAATTCACGGTACGTGGTGTTATCACCGTATTTTGACCAGGTCAGAAGTGGGCCACGGAGCAAGATGGGCTTGGAAGGCGGTCGTGACAAAGCTTGCAAATCGGGCCCGTGTGGAAGATGGAGGCCATAAGGCCGTGTAAATTAGGAATAAACAGTTAAGATTCGTGTCGTGTTAGGTTAGGGTTAGTTAAAGAGAACAAGTCTACGGACTATAAATATGTACCATGAATAAACAAGAAACAGAATCAATCATCATCAACTCTCGGCGTATCGCCTCCCCTGTTTTAGGGTTTTTCATCGGGTAAGTGCCACGCGACCCCGATCACGTCTTGCGTGATCGGGGTAGCGTCACCCTTGCTCGTTCGCTTATACGTTGCTCGTGCTGAAGCCTTGTAGATGGCGAGTAGCGTTATTTATCCTGGCATGCGTTGAGTAATCTTTTCTTTTGGTGCTTTCATTGTGCTTTATGCGTTGCTCTCGCATGTTTGATCATCGTACCCGTTCGTGGGTATGATGGTTTTATCTCGTTTTGTAGTTGTCAGTAGATCCAATCTGTTATGGCTGGTTTCTATGTATTTAGAAGCTTGGTTCAATATGTGCACGATTAGGCCTTGCAAACGAGTTGAATGATCCGATAGAATGCTCTGTATCGGCTTTTTGCCTGAATAGAGGTTGTTCGGGAATCGGCTTTTAGTTGTTCTCTTGCTCTCTGTTTAGATCGTCTTGTCGATGCTTTTGTGTGTCTATTAGGCTCAATTACATGTAGGATGTTCCGATCGTGTAGTGAGGGCTTAGTTGTTGTGGATTGGATTAGATTGTTATTTATGAGGCAAGTTTTATTTAAATATATATGTACGTTCCAGTTTCTATATTGCCTATTCCAAAGATCCGATCCGGTATTGACGCAATCGGCTCTTCATAGCCGATACCGGGGAGGAGGTAATGAGCCGATCACGGCTCGGATTAACTTTTACACATGTCTGTGTATGCAGGAGTTCGACACGTCACACCTTCCTGATCGGGTGTAGGATCAGGTGGCACGCCTAGCGACTCTCAGCCAGGGCGCGCGCCAGATCACTGGGCCGTTGACCGAGGGACCGGGGCCCACCAGCCGTCCCGGAAGCCTCCCGGCTCCTCGTGTTGCCTGTCGCTGCCCGCCGGTGGGTTTTGACCGACAACACATTCTGGCACGCCCAGTGGGACCTTCTTCATCGACTTCGTCATCATCTTCGGCATCTTCTTCATCGACTCCGTCATCTTCGTCGACTCCGTCACTGGTGGTCAACAAGATGGCAAGGGAG
Organism: Panicum hallii; assembly: GCF_002211085.1. Lineage (NCBI taxonomy): Eukaryota > Viridiplantae > Streptophyta > Magnoliopsida > Poales > Poaceae > Panicum > Panicum hallii. The sequence continues at coordinate 12,960,875 of NC_038045.1, forward strand.
GATCCGATCTCTTATGAGGAGCTCTCTGCTGAGCACAAGCAGCGGTACGACGAAATCAAGGCTCAGTTTGAAGCCGATCTCATCGGCTCTTTCGAAAGAACTCGCAACCATGGTATCAGGTGGAGAGGTTTTTCACCTGAAGGTGCTCTTGATGGAGTGGATCTGTCTACCCCGTCCGAGGATCGTACCAGAGCTTTGCGGCAGGAGGTGAATTATGCGGTGGCTCATTCGTTGCACCGGCATTCTGAAAGTCTGGTTAATGCTTTTGAGCGTGTGGCTTTACGGGTGGTCCAGGAAATAATGAAGCATCAACATTCTCCGACTGGGCCTGCTCTGGGGAGCCATAAGGGAGAATTGCCGTTCCAGACTAGACCTCCTTTGCCTTATGCGCTTGCAGCAGCGGAATCACATGGTGCTCCAGCTTACGTGGTTTACAAAGTGGGAGGTGATCCTACAGACCACCAGTTCTTCAGTGAGCCGCCCAAGGAAATCCCACATGGTTACATGTGCGCATACATCCCGGATAGCAGTAACCCAATACATCTCTCACAGAAAGTAGCTGGAGGGGTTCTTGGAGCTGACGCGGATAAGCAAGCTTGGTTACCAACTTATGCCACAGGGCCGAGTCATGATAGTGTGCACTCGGCCCCCGGATTACAAACAGCGGAGCAGATTGGTGCCATCCTAAGGGATCAGTTTGGCATTTTGCCGAAAAGGAGAGCGATCGGCTATACAAAGCCGTATCCGAGTGATTATGACCTAATTCCATTGCCACCCAAATATCGGCTCCCCGAGTTTACCAAATTCAGTGGGGCAGAAGGTGCTAGTTCCATCGAACACGTGAGCCGATATTTGGCACAGTTAGGAATGATTTCTGTGTCGGATCCGCTACGAGTAAGGTTCTTCTCACAATCGCTTACGGGATCGGCCTTCGGGTGGTACACGTCATTGGGTCCTGACTCCATCCGTACGTGGAAACAATTGGAAGAACAATTTCATATTCAGTATCACTCAGAAGCCGCAGACGCAGGGATTGCCGATCTGGCCCAAATGCGACAGAAGCGTGGAGAAACTGTGGCGGAATTCGTTCGACGCTTCAGGGAGATGAAAAATAGGTGTTATTCAACACGGATCCCAGAAAAGGAAGCTGTGGAATTGGCATCTCTAGGGTTGTTGAAGCCGATTTGAGATCTGGCTTTTCAATTGGAATTTACTTCGCTGGCACATCTGGTCCAGAAGTTGACGATGTACGAGCAGCGTCACCCTGAGCTGTACCAGGAAAAGTTCAAGTGCCAAGTAGCGCTAGCTGACACTGAAGAAGCCGATGACTCCAAGGAAGAAGCGGAAGTATCGGTTGCGGAATGGGCTCGTGGTGCGAATCCCGTATCGTGCAAGTGGGTAAAGCAAACAGGACCGGCAAAGGGGTTTGATTTCGATGTAAGTAAAGTGGAACAAATTTTTGATTTATTGCTGAAAGAAAAACAGTTGAAATTCCCAGAAGGTTACAAACCCCCTACGGCGCAAGATTTGAAAGGAAGATCATATTGCAAATGGCATGATTCCTTCACCCACAGCACAAGCGATTGTAAGGAGCTTCGTCGGCAGATCCAATCGGCTATTGAGCAGGGCCGATTGATCTTGGGACAGACCGCTATGAAAGTCGACACTCAGCCGTTCCCTGGTGTCAATATGGTGGAAAGCAACGATCGGACGGCAAGGCGACAACTCAATTTCGCACTGGGCATCAACATGGCGGGGGTGGCATCACGCCGCCAGATCGAAGATGGAGAGGCTGATTCGAGCGATCGGCCCCAAAATGAAAAGGGTGAATATATTACAGAAAGGCAAGTAAGGTACGTAAGGAACCAACGGCCAACTTCTTCTGATCTTCTCAGGAAGTACGAGTACCAGTACCAGCAGCGCCTCCATCGGGAATCTGAGGAAGAGGAGTATGAGCGCCGGACCGGGAAGCGTTTGAGGAAGCACGAAGAAGCCCGCGATCATTGGCATTGCCCGTTCTTCAGGTACTATTGGGATTCAGGTATGAGCCGATTGCCTACAATCAAGGATTGCCCAGAGTGTGGACCAAGGAGACCAGAAGCAAGGGATTCGGTTTTTCAGCGGATAGGACCTGCCCCACTCCGGCAAGCGCGGGTTCGGTCATCACAAAAGGAAGATGAAGAAGAGGACAGGTATCATTGTCCTCGTTGGTGTCCCGATGGACTTAGTCGTTCCCAGAAGCGCAGGGTTCAACGGCTGCGTAGCTTGGAGGAGGCCGAAGCTAAGTACATCGAGACTTTAAGGAAGGCACGACCAGATTTGGCAGAACAAGTTCACTATGTGCAGGAAAAGGAGTCGCGCCCGCCCAGGAAGGAATGGCGACCCAAGTCAATGAAAGCCGATAAGAAGGTATCGGCTGATGCACACATGGTTTTTGTGCTTCCTGCAGAGTTCCATGCGAGGCCCCAGGAGGAGCCGTCGGTGGCCCAACTTGATTTGGGACCTCGGCCAGTGATATTCGAGAAGCCGCAAGCTAAGAATTACAAACACCTGAAAGCTTTATATCTTAAGGGGTTTATTAACGGTCAGCCTGTAAATAAGATGTTGGTGGATACGGGAGCGGCGGTCAACATTATGCCATACTCAGTCCTGCGCCGTTTGGGGCGATCCACCGCAGATTTGATCAAGACCAATGTCACCCTAAGTGATTTTAACGGCCAGACTTCAGAAGCCCAAGGTGTCCTTAGTGTGGATCTCACCGTCGGAAACAAAACTGTCCCGACCTCGTTCTTCGTCGTCAACAGCAAGAGCACCTACAATGTTTTACTTGGCAGGGATTGGATCCACACCAACTGTTGCATCCCTTCCACGATGCATCAATGTTTGATCCAATGGGACGGAGACGAGGTGGAAGTAGTCCAGGTAGACGACTCGATCGAAATTTCACATGCGGCCATGAGCATTTGGGATGCGGAAGATCAAGAGCCGATTTCAGGAATGAGCCTGGAAGGGTGTGATCGCATCGAAGCTACAAAAAACGGAGTAAGGCTGGTCTTATCCACCGGCCTCACAGAGTAGAGGAACAGGAGGCAACATGTGGTAGCGGAGTCATAAAGGCCGGTTCTTGCAATCGGCCCCGAAGGAACGAAGTTGTAAATATAAATGTGTTTCGTAGGCGTTATAAAATGGCCAGCATTAACAGCCGGCCCTGTTCTTCTTATAAAAACTTGGAAAGTAAGGGGATGTGTGGAACGGCCGATCTTAACGATCGGCCGAGTTTTTTTATGCTGTGTCCTTTCTCCATTTGCAATGTTGATCTAATGGAAGAAGAAGGGAAGTTAGGATATGGTTTCACATCGGCTGATGAACTTGAGGAGATAGACATCGGTCCGGGGGATAAGCCACGACCAACATTCATAAGTAGGAAGTTACACCCAGCACTACGAGAGCCGATGATAGCATTGCTAAAGGGATATGCCGATTGCTTCGCATGGGATTACACAGAGATGCCTGGACTAGATAGGAAAATAGTAGAGCATCGGCTTCCCCTCAAGAGTGGGTTTCGACCGTTCCAGCAACGAGCACGACAGATGAAAGCCGAAGTTCTGGTCGAGGTGAAGAAAGAAATAGAAAAGATGCTGGAAGCCGGATTTATCAGGACTTGCAGGTACGCCGAATGGATTTCGAGCGTCGTGCCCGTACAGAAGAAAGATGGCCGATGGAGGGTGTGCGTGGACTTCAGGGATCTTAATAGGGCCACTCCAAAAGACGAATACCCGATGCCCATTGCAGAGACACTAATCAACGCTGCCGCCGGCCACAAGATTTTGAGTTTTATGGATGGTAATGCAGGATATAATCAAATCTTCATGGCCTCTGAAGATATACACAAAACTGTGTTCAGAGTGCCTGGAGCAGTGGGCTTGTTCGAGTACGTGGTTATGACTTTCGGCTTGAAGAATGCTGGTGCTACATATCAGCGGGCTATGAACCATATTTTCCATGATCTGATCGGTAATCTAGTAGAAATTTATATCGACGACGTTGTGGTAAAGTCAGCATCGGTCGAGGGACATTTAGACGACCTGCGGCGGGTTCTGGAACGAACTAGAAAGTTCGGGCTCCGGATGAACCCAAAGAAGTGTGCTTTTGGTGTGTCGGCTGGGCAGTTCCTGGGATTTCTAGTTCATGAAAGAGGGATAGAGATTGGCCTAAAAAGTCAGGAAGCCGTACGCACCATGGTGCCACCCACCACCAAGAAAGAGCTCCAGCAGCTCATTGGTAAGATTAACTTTGTCAGGAGATTTATTTCTAATTTGTCTGGACGGATCGAGCCTTTTATGGAGTTAGTCAAGACTAGAACGACTGACGAGTTCCGCTGGGGGGCAGACCAACAGCGGGCATTTGAAGAAATCAAAGAATATTTGTCGAATCCGTCTGTGCTGGTGCCACCACAACAGGATAGACCGTTTTATATATATCTATCAATGGGCAACACTTCTATTGCTTCAGTGGTGGTACAATTGTATGATGGCAAAGAAAAGGTGGTCTTTTATCTCAGCAGAAGATTGTTGGATGCGGAAACAAGGTACCCCGACATGGAAAAACTTTGTTTATGTTTATTCTTTACATGCACCAAGCTTCGCCATATCCTGCTATCGGCTGAAGTGGTCGTCATCTGCAAATCGGATGTCATAAAACATATGTTATCGGCTCCTGTTTTGAAAGGCCGATTGGGGAAGTGGATGTTCGCGTTATCAGAATTTGATATCCGATATCAACCTGCAAAAGCAGTTAAAGGGCAGGCGTTAGCGGATCTTATCGCCGAGAGGGTTAACACCAATATCGCAGCACTGTCTATACGAGCCTGGGCCATGTACTTCGACGGATCAGTTTGTGGGGATGGATGCAGCATCGGCGTCTTACTGGTATCGCCTCGGGGGGCAACGTATTCTTTTTCGATCAGATTACCTGTCGCCTGTACCAACAATCTTGCAGAATATGAGGCGGTACGAAAAGGTATGGAATTGCTTTTAGAGGCCGGAGCTGAAGCAGTGGAAGTTTTTGGGGATTCAAAATTGGTAGTTTCCCAGCTTACAGAAGAATACAGGTGCGAAAGCGAGCTGCTGTTCCCAATGTGGGTCCAATGCCAGGAGCTGCTAGCCCAGTTCAGGTACATTAATTTTTATTGGATACCCAGGGCTCGGAATGCCGAAGCCAATGATCTAGCACAGTTGGCTTCAGGGTACAAAGCCGATGGGTCAGTTCATCAGGTATACTTTCTGGACCAGGGAGATTGGAGAGCCGATATCTTCAATTACTTGAAGGATTCGGCTCGGGGGGCACCCAAGAGGATACGATACAAAGCTATGAAGTATGTTCTCATAGGGGATGATGTGTTCTACAGGACCTTAGAGGGGTTACTGCTTAAGTGTTTGGGGCCAGTGGAGTCCAATCGGCTCCTGCATGAAGTTCATGAAGGAACGTGTGGGACCCATCAATCGGCACACAAAATGAAATGGCTAATTAGGCGATCAGGATATTACTGGCCCACCATGCTTGAAGATTGTTTTAAATACTATAAAGGGTGTCAGGCATGTCAGAGGTTTGGAAAAATCCAGATGGTACCAGCGTCCGTTATGAACCCCATCATTAAACCATGGCCGTTCAGAGGCTGGGGTATGGACATGATCGGCAAAATTAATCCCCCATCTAGCAAGGGTCATCAGTTCATCCTAGCTATCACAGATTATTTTACCAAATGGGTGGAAGCGGTTCCGATGAAGTCAGTGACGTCCAGGGACATTATTCAGTTTGTCAAGGAGCACGTCATTCACAGATTCGGAATTCCACAGACTATTACAACGGATGGTGGCTCGGTTTTCATTTCAGAAGAATTCAAGAAGTTTGCTGCTGATATGGGAATCAAGCTGATTAGATCATCTCCATATTATGCTCAGGCAAATGGACAGGCCGAAGCGTCTAACCAGAGTCTTATCAAGTTGATCAAAAGGAAGATTGATGAGTACCCTAGACATTGGCACGAGGTCCTATCAGAAGCACTTTGGGCGTACCGCATATCATGTCACGGAGCGATAAAAACTTCTCCTTACCACTTGGTCTACGGGCAGGAGGCCGTGTTGCCGTGGGAGGTTACGGCCGGATCAAGGCGTGTAGAATTCCAGAATGATTTGTCCGCTGAAGAGTATGCTACCCTGATGAGCGACAATGTGGAAGATCTCACGGAACTCATACTATGGTCCCTAGAGAAAATCAAGGAAAATAAGACTAAAGTGGCCCGTGCATATAATAAAAAGGTTAAGCCGAAGGAGTTTCAGGTGGGAGATTTGGTTTGGGAAGCAGTATTGCCATTGGGAACTAAAGACGCGGCTTATGGCAAATGGTCTCCAAATTGGCATGGGCCGTACAAGGTCGACCAGGTCCTACCAGGGAATGCGTACATGCTTGAAGAATTGGACGGCGTTAAGTTCCCAGTAGCAGTCAATGGCCAACACCTTAAGAGGTACTTCCCAAGTATGTGGGCTAATGAACAATGAAGCCGATGATACCCATCAGGCCACAAGCCGATGCGACCAGTAAGCCAAGTATAGGAGACGAAGAAAGAACAACAAGTATTGATCGACCCGATCAGATTAGAACAGCCGATGCGGTGCCACCGGCTCTAGAATTGTGCTTATGGTAATCAGGCGTCACAGGTTACCAAACAGCCGATGTGCCACCATCGACTTTAGATTCGCTACATAAAAACACCATAGGTTTACCACATAAACACAAAGTTTATCTCGGACAGGGCTGCAGAAGGAAGGCGTCGATAGCGGCGATAGCATCAAGACGGATGCGGTCAACCTCATCAAGCACTGCTTCGTCCTCTTCGTCTGCCCCCGGCACCACCTGTTTGTTCAAGCTGTTCAGCTGGGCCAAGTCCGTCTTCAGTTCAGTGGTTAGGATTTCTGCCTCCTGCTTGGAACCCGCGATGAGATTCTTCTCCTCTTGGATGCGCTATTTGGTGGCCTGGACCCTAGCTTCAAGGTCTTCCAATTCTTTCTCCAAGAGGTAGAGCCGATGGGCGGAAGCAGATGTATCGATCTTGGCATCGAGTGCGGCTTTCTTCTTGTTGATCGACTGACACATTTCGGCGATAATGGTCCTCAAGAGCGATTGGGAACGCCGGGTCTCGATCCTGCGGCGAGCCTCTGCTACTTTCGCTTGAAAGGAAGAAAGGTACCCTGCTGGCAAAAGCTTGACCTGGAGGCTGACAGGGAGCTGGGAGCTAACCTCGTCGAGGATCTGCTTGATCGCACTAGAATCCTGGATCAAAGCAGAGATAGGGCCCGACAGAAGATCCTTCACACGGAGAAGTTGATCAGCAGCGCTGGTTGGGCCTGAGGAAGAATCATCGGCCTCCAGTATGGTTGACCCGATCGTGGCAGGGTCAAACGCAAGGAGCTCTGAAAGATCCAGGTTCTGAAGGAGAAGAGAGTGAGACAGGCATTACGAAAAAGACCAAAATAGTTACAAAGAGAAGATATACCTGTCTCGAGGAGGAAGCAGCGATGGCCAATGAAGGGGTGATCGGCTTCCGGGAAGGTGTCTCTCCCGAGGAATGAGCGGTGGCGGTAGAGGCCGCATGGATTGCACCTCCAGAGGGAGGAGCGGCAGCCGATGGAGCAGCAGTCGGCTTTACAGAAGCAGCAGCCGATGAAACGGCGATCGGCTCCGTTGGGCGTACTTCTCGTACAGGGGAATCAGCAACAGCCGATGAAACGGCGAGCGGCTCCGTTGGGTGTACTTCTCGTACAGGGGAATCAGCAACAGCCGATGAAACGGCGATCGGCTCCGTTGGGCGTACCTCTCGTACAGGGGAATCAGCAATAGCCAAGGCGGGGAAGGGCCCTTCCAGACAGGAGTCAATGACCTGCAGACCTAGCGGAGCAGTTGAGGCAGCAGCCGATGCAGAAGGGCTCCCCGAGTCTGTCACACCAGGATTGCAAAGGGTGATCAGGGCCCTGATGGGTACGTCCACGCCCTCCGGCGTCTCCACAGACGAACCTTTCTGACATGGGGGCTCCTCCCCGCTGGAGACTTCTACAACAGCAGGCTGCAGGAAAAGAGAGTGTCACTAGAAGGGGGATGAACAAAACCCGATTGCGAAGCGGGAAGAGGGGCCAAACCTGGTCGGCGACTGGAGGTGGTGGATTAGGAGAAGACGGCGCAGTTTCCTTCCGGACCTTTCTGACAAGGGTCTTCCTCGTCTTAGCACAGACACGGGGGGCAGCAGCCTCAGAAAGCCGTTTCCGCTTGGGGGTCAACTTGGCGGTACTCGGCTGGATCTGCATTACACTCTTCGAGGGAGGGGGTGCGTTCCTGCCAAAAAGAACCACGGGAGCGACCGCCCGGAAGCAAAAAGGGGATCCATCCTCGTTTATTGGCTCTGGGCCATCTTCTTGCTGCAGCCGTAAGGTGGACTCAGGAGGGATCCAATACAATTTAAAGAAAGAATGCTAGTCCAGAAAGGGGGTACCTCTCCATTGGGGATGTCATATTTAGGGTCGATCTGTTGAAGCATCGGACCCAGGGCTCCTCGGAAAACATGAGTTTTCCACATCGTCCACCATTCATCGAAGTCAACAGCCGAGGAGGTGAAGGTGAAGTTGGCAGGAACAGACAGGGGAAGGTCTGCGAACAGACTGTAGCACCTCTGGGCGGTCAGAGCATCGGGGAGGTCCACCCTGCTGGATGTTAGCAGATGGAGAAGGAAGTGGGGAGGCACCTGCGCAAGGCCAAATTGCCGGGCTGCTACGACCGGCTGGTAAAACTCATAACCGGGTTTAAGAATCCGGTTAGAGGTGCTCATGCCGACTGGGAGAAGGCAAGGCCGAACCATGATGGAATAAAGATGCCTGGTGTCAGCATCATCGGCAATATCAGCCAAACGGAAGGTAGCTGGGTTCTCAAAGAGCTCAGAGTCGGCAATAAGGAAGGAAGTCTGGGTTATCGAGGCCTTTGTAAAAAATCTTGAACCAACGGGAAGCATCCGGGGGATTCAGTTTCCCGCCAGGGAGACTGTATAGGGCCTGCCCAAAGTTAGTACATCTAATTTGTCTCCCGCTCAGATCAGGGAAGGAATTACCGACCAAAGAAGGGAAATCAGGATCAGAATTGTGGAAGTAAAGACGAGCCCACAACTGAATGAACCACCATGGGCCACCAGTTCTAATCTTCTTCTGGGTAAGGAGGCTGGAAGTCATCAGATGAAGATAACGGTAGAGTTCCCCCAGAAATAGTCTGCCGAGGCCAATGGGTTGACCCTTGACCAATTCATAAGCCAAGGAAAGATAGTTTTTGGTCGGGGCAAGGGAAGGGCCACAGAAGAGGAAGTGTTCAAGCCATAAGTTCAGGAAGGCCGTATGCTCCTTTTCCGACACAGGGCCTTTGCTTTTCTGGTGTTGGCTCAGGTATGTGCTCCAGTTAGTGCATTCAGTTTTTGAAGACAATTTGTAAGGGACCACATGGAGACTGTAAGCAGAAGGACAGGCTGAAGATATGTTCAGGCCAGTAATCATCACAACATCTAACAGTGTTGGTGCTAATGGGCTATGCCCAAAGAGGAAACAATTCAAGGCATCAGACCAGAAATAGCGATGGTCTTCAGAAGGTTTCATCTTTCTCAAGAGGGGAGAGTGACAAAGACAAGGCATCGGCTATTCCAATTGATTCCCATAAGGGCTGATAGGTGTTCGCTACCCCTATTATACCAAGCCATCCAGCCTTCAGGAGGGTTTGGCCAGGCGCGGAGGCTATCCGACCAAGATTCTAGGTCTACATCCTGGCTCACAAAGGGGATCCGGTTGGCCTCACACGAGATCAGATCTACGGGTTTCTCATAGGAGCGAGGTCCAAGGCAAAAGGAATCGGGGGAAGAAGGATGTGGCAGGAAGATATCGGAAGCCTGAAAAAAAACCCAAAAAGAAAAAAAAATCAAGATCGCCGGGGGAAAAGTCATTTAACTGCGCAGTAAGAAATGTGCGGATGCAGTGTTAGATTAATGGGGGTCGGAGTTTACCTCAGACCAAAGGCGGCGGCGGCGGTACGCGAAGATCCTGCCATCGGAAAATTTGGATCAAAACCTTGGAGAATGAATCTAGGGTTGGTGGCGCAAGATCGGTGTGTGTCTCAAGGACTAGGGGAGATCTTGCGGCTAGGGTTTGCGAGCGAAAAGGGGATCGGAATCGACCTATAGAGGTTTGCGCTGGATTGATTGGCAGAAGGTAAAGTAAATTGAAGAGCGGTTTCAGATCCGGGGTGGTATACTCTAAAGCCGATGCGATGCCATCGGCTCTTGAATAAATTGTTGTGCATAATAAGAGGGATTAATACAAAGCAGAGTGTATTCATAGCAAGGCAGTAAGAACAAAAGAGGAGCTAACTACTCCTGGAGATAACCTAACGGGGGGACTACAATCTACCACCAGTGCACATCAGAGGCTTTGCGGCGCTTGGACGGTGGAGCAATGCTGGCGCCGCTGCTGCTGCTACCGTCGCGGCCATCATCGTCAGCATCGTTCCCATCGCTGCCACTAGTGAAGCCGTCATCATCGTCGGTTCCTCCGCGGCTATCGGAAGTGTCGTCCGATGACCTGTCAAAGAGAAAGTTACCTGCCATCGGATCTTCTTCGGAGGAGAAGGAGTTGGATTCTTCCTCTGAGAAAGAAAGGTCTTCTCCCCAAAGGACATCATCTTCCTCTTCCTCCAGCTCGGCTCCGAGGAGGAGAGTGAGATCCTCGCCGTCAGTCAGAGAGTCGTCGTCTTCAGACTGGTAGTCGAAGTCCCACCCCACTGCGTCCCAATGCAGGGGGGCACGGACCTCATAAGCAGCGATTGGGTCATATTCTGGAGTAGGTTCTCGTGTTGTTCCGGACTCGTAAGAGATAACAGAGGAAGCAGAGGAAGAAGAGGCCATGGCGAAGGAAGAAAGGGAGTCGGCGATGGTTGTGAGAGAAAGTGGGTAAAAAAGGTGCTGGAAACAAGTTTATAAAGCCAACGAGTGGATGAAATGAATCGGCACCGTAACGGTTCCCCAGGAGGCCGATGCAGAGCAGTCACGTCCATCGGGAGCCGAAAGGGCACGGTCGTACGGATCGGAAGACGAAGGGTCAAGGTAGTGATGATTTCGGAATTTCCATTACCGAAACCAGGGGGGCATGTGTTATCACCGTATTTTGACCAGGTCAGAAGTGGGCCATGGAGCAAGATGGGCTTGGAAGGCGGTCGTGACAAAGCTTGCAAATCGGGCCCGTGTGGAAGATGGAGGCCATAAGGCCGTGTAAATTAGGAATAAACAGTTAAGATTCGTGTCGTGTTAGGTTAGGGTTAGTTAAAGAGAACAAGTCTACGGACTATAAATATGTACCATGAATAAACAAGAAACAGAATCAATCATCATCAACTCTCGGCGTATCGCCTCCTCTGTTTTAGGGTTTTTCATCGGGTAAGTGCCACGCGACCCCGATCATGTCTTGCGTGATCGGGGGTAGCGTCACCCTTGCTCGTTCGCTTATACGTTGCTCGTGCTGAAGCCTTGTAGATGGCGAGTAGCGTTATTTATCCTGGCATGCGTTGAGTAATCTTTTCTTTTGGTGCTTTCATTGTGCTTTATGCGTTGCTCTCGCATGTTTGATCATCGTACCCGTTCGTGGGTATGATGGTTTTATCTCGTTTTGTAGTTGTCAGTAGATCCAATCTGTTATGGCTGGTTTCTATGTATTTAGAAGCTTGGTTCAATATGTGCACGATTAGGCCTTGCAAACGAGTTGAATGATCCGATAGAATGCTCTGTATCGGCTTTTTGCCTGAATAGAGGTTGTTCGGGAATCGGCTTTTAGTTGTTCTCTTGCTCTCTGTTTAGATCATCTTGTCGATGCTTTTGTGTGTCTATTAGGCTCAATTACGTGTAGGATGTTCCGATCGTGTAGTGAGGGCTTAGTTGTTGTGGATTGGATTAGATTGTTATTTATGAGGCAAGTTTTATTTAAATATATATGTACGTTCCAGTTTCTATATTGCCTATTCCAAAGATCCGATCCGGTATTGACGCAATCGGCTCTTCATAGCCGATACCGGGGAGGAGGTAATGAGCCGATCACGGCTCGGATTAACTTTTACACATGTCTGTGTATGCAGGAGTTCGACACGTCACACCTTCCTGATCGGGTGTAGGATCAGGTGGCACGCCTAGCGACTCTCAGCCAGGGCGCGCGCCAGATCACTGGGCCGTTGACCGAGGGACCGGGGCCCACCAGCCGTCCCGGAAGCCTCCCGGCTCCTCGTGTTGCCTGTCGCTGCCCGCCGGTGGGTTTTGACCGACAACACGTGGTTAGTACTTTCAAACGCTTAACCCCGATCACCACACACTGCGACCTTATCAAATTCAACAACACAGACGAGGTATCATCTCAACCATGATACCTCACAAACTCCCGTCCGTCATCCTTATAGTGATAACAGGAATGTAACCATTACAACTCCTATATCGTGCGAGTGACAGAAAATCACCCGACTTCTACCGGTCCTATTAGCATAGCAGCTAGTCGGACTCAAGTTCTAGTGTTCAGTATATCGGTTCCTGAAATTATGCAACTAGGGTTCCAAGCAATTCCTAAGAACTTAATGCATAGAATTACATAAATAGATATAGATTGCAGTGTAATTAAAATAGTGGGTTATGTCTGGGGCTTGCCTTTACTGGTGGGGCTGAAGTCAAGGATGTTAGTATTATTATCTTCCAAACTTTGGTTCAGAGCTTCTAATAATCCCTTGGTGATGTTCACTTGGTTTTCAGAAATATCTTCTGCAGACTTCTGGGAGATCTCGTAGGTACCGTCTACGGAAGTAGTCGTATCTACATGCAATGCAATATTATATTCAAAGTGTGCATATAAAACTATCTTAATTCATGATAAAGTTGCAATTCAACACTCATTTAACATATTACTCATATAACAACCCAAAAAGATCTGAAACTAACTTGGGTAGAGCTTTAGGTGGTTAACTAGTTAAAATCGGCTATTGGTTGAAGGTTCCAACAGAGCCGATGGAAAACAACAGGGTTTTAGCTGATAGAATTGGCAAAAGAGGGAACCATCTACACAGTATTAGGAAATCTTCTGATTTCTATTTGGAAAAGAAAACGGTAGAAACGGTCTCTGTACATAAGCAGAAGAGATTAGCCGATTTGAGTTCACCTGGGGTCAAATCGGCTGATATGGCTAGGAATGTTAAAGGTACAGTGCTTCAAGGATAGAAAAAGGAAGGATCTTGCCGGTGGGATTATCAGCATGTTTTTGTCTATCTAATTGGTTGGTGCATTGGTCTTGGCCTTAACCGATGAGGATGCATCAGGTTTAGCTGATTGATGTGCTTTGGTCGTGCCTAACAGAGGCATGTCTACTGTGCTATCTTACTGATCTAGGGATATATACTTTGGCCTGCATAGCCGATTGATAGGGTTCCCTAATTGATCGATGAAAGCATCAATTACTTTAGCAGAGGGGTGACAACTAAAGCAGCTATATCTTAATTGAGATGTGCTTAAGTGCTATCCTAGGTAACTAGGTGTGGTTGCATCGACTTGTTTACATCAGCACAACAATTGAGTGACGTACAGCCGATGGGGTTACCTAAGCCAGACTTGTTACAAAAACTAGGTGGAACAGAACACTAATATCGGATTGGGTTGATGAGACCACAAGTGCGGAACTAGATTGAAGAGGATGTGGCTGATGGGTTTGTGCCGATGGGAATATGTTCTACAGATGTGCAGCCGATTGGAGTGGGATTAAGGGTATGTGACAATAGATATATAGCCGATCTCTCAGCCGATAAATCGGCTGATAGAAGTGTGTGGATAAGGATGGGAAAAACTAAGAATTGATCGGCCATATTTGACCGATATGGAAAACAACTAGAATCGGCTTGGATCGGCCGATAGCAAGAATCTTAAGATCGTGTGTGCATCTCTGATACATTGACTATGTGCAGCCGATGTAGGACGGAACAAAAGAATTGTATCGGCAGTAACCGATATTAGAAAGGTAACAACCGTATTGGTTAATCAGCCGATGGTAGAAGCATATCAAGAGAAATGTATCGGCTGACAGCTGTTACACAGAAACATCATAGACTCAATTGAAACGGATGCTTAGCGGCTGAGCTGATAGCCGATGCTGAAGCATAGCTACAGAGATGTATTAGCTAAGCAACAGATACACAAGAACTAATAAGGATCCTTATATGAAAAGGACCCTAAGGAAATGGCAAGTAAAACAAGGACAAAGTCTTGATGGCAGGGATATGAGCACTCGTGTGAAAGGATTAACTAAATATCACACATCTCTACTTGAGACATACATCCTATGATTTACCTTTCAGCTACAACACATGCATATCACATAAGGTACAAATAAAGCATTCATTTCCTAATATTTAACCTAGACCACAAATCAAAGACTTTCAGTTCAAGATCACAACACAAAACTGTAGATTTTGACCTAAGGATTCATACAAAACTGGTTTTGTATTTTTATGAATTTCTTACAAATTTCTATGGAATGTAAAAATTCACTGATTTGAAATAAAGAAGGTCCTGGAAATTTTACAGAGAACACCCTAGAACTTTCTAAATCAAAGCAATTAAGTCCCTAGTCGGGGAAAACAGAGAATAGGAAGATAACGACGATGTTCTGGCAAAGGGGTTGCCGGCATTAGGAAGATTCAGTGGGTCAGGGCAAACCTTGGGGTAGCCTTGGTTGTGGAGGAGCACGGGTGAAAGTGAATTCCCGCGATGAACAGGATCGGCGATGAGAAGTGCTCGACAGTGATGAGGTTCCGGTACGGGAAAGACGAAGAAGCTTGCCAAGGGATTGTAATGGGTGGAGGATAACCGGAGAGGTATTTCTCATGATGATCCATGGCGACGATAGTCGGCTTTGCCACGGCGACGATGTTTCAGCGAAGGGATCCGAAGAGGCTCGATAAGAGGGTCCAGGAGCTTTCTTGAGGTGTTGTGCTCTTGCTCGGGCGATCGGCGAGGAATAGGAGCTGCTGGATGTCGTGGACCATGGGAGAACCGATAGGGCCGGATTGGTTCGCTATGCCAACTTCTCCGCGAACCTCAGGGTTTTCCTACTCACGGGCTAAGCCTCCTTTGCTCACGCACGTGTGCGGCAGAAACACGGTCGGCACACCCGCGTAGCCTCCTGCAGGACCGCCGTGCCTGGTCGCATCTTCTGCGCGCCACTCCTGTTTTGCTCCCGCATCCCTGGCCCTCAACCTGCTCGTGCGTGGCCTGTTGCCTTGCACGCGCACATGCCTGCGGAATCGAGCCGAGCTGGCCACCGGTAGAACACTCCCGCTTGCACCCGCGGACGCGCCAATCCAATTCTGCCCGGACCTCTGGGTCCTGCAACTCCGCCGTCCTCTCCACCTGTTGCGACGCCATTAGGGCCGGCTTACCACCGCCACCGGTCTTGCGCTGCGTGTCGAACCCGTGCCGCGCTACTCTTGCCTCGACCTTCGCATGGATGAGGGGAGCTCGCCGTGCCTGGCTGCACCTAGCTCCTCCGAGCTCGTCGCACCCGGTCGCCGCCTTCGCTTTGCCGCCTCTCCTTCCGGCTTGCCGCACCATAACCGCCCCTCTGCCTCCACGAGGGCCGTGGTCTGTCTGCATCAGGGCTGTGCTTTCCACTGCCTTCTCCTCGATGGCCTCCGATCAATGCATTGTACATCACTGCAATTGGCTTCACTTCTCCTGCGGCCAGCATTTCGTCGAACACCTTAGCTGCGTCCTCGATACGGCCAATCTTGCACAACCCAGAGATCACCGTGGCGTAGGTGTACTTGTCAGGGTCGATGCCACCGTGTTCTCGCATCTCGCGTAGAAGCCCTCCACCGCAACTCTTCCTGCGCGCGCGCCTGCGTGCTCCAGCTCCTGCGGCCCGAGCCACAGCCGCCCGCGCGCCCCGCTGCCTGCGTCGCCTGCGCGCCCGTGCTCCGCTCCTGCACCGCCCGAGCGCCCGCACACGCCGCCAGCGCCTCCTGTGTGCCGCCACCGCTCGTGCGCCTGCGCCACGAGCCTCCCGCGTCTGCGCCGCCCGCGCGCCTGCTCGCGCCTGCGCCCGCGAGCCGCTCGGCTCTGCCGCCGCGCCAGCACCGCGCCTGCTCCAGTGTGCTGTGCGCCGCTCGCTCCCGCGCCGGACCCAGCGCCTGCCGTGCCACCACTCGCTCGGGGCCACCCCGAGCCGCGTGCGCCCGCACCAGCGCCTGCTCAGCCTCCGCTCCACCCGAGCCACGTGGAGAAGAGAGAGAGAGAGAGAGAGAGAGAGAAAGAGAGGAGCGGCTGGGGTGAGGATAAGGATGGAGCCAGAGAGAGATGCCGCCGGTGGGGAGAAAAAGAAAGGGTGCCAGGGAGAAGAGAAACAGAGGAGAAAGAGAAAAGAGACTTCCCAAGGACTCATGCATAAATTCAAAAAATTGCAGGGACCTTTTGTAATGTCAAATTTCTCATTAATCTAAAACCCTAATGAAGAAATGCCCAAAATGAAAGTTGGAGAGTTTTTCAAACTCTACAACATTGCTTTAGGGCTCAAGTTCAAAAACTCAAAACTTATATCTTTACACGTGAAATTTTGAACAAAGGTTGGTTTTGAATTACTTTTGTCCTAAAGAGTGTAACTTCATAAAATTCAGGACCTAAATGCAAGCATTTATGACATGTCATGATGACGGGATAGACACGTCATAATGATTGGATAGACACGTCATGATGACTTGCACCTTTTACACTTTAGCCCTGAGTAACTTTGAGAATTACTTTTGTAATTCAACTACTTGCACAAAAGGACTTGTACTTTTATAAAATTACATAAACACCCTTATTTTCACAACTTTACCTAAATTTTTATACAATTCAACACATATATTCCAAATAAAACTTTTGGATAAATATATATACATTTTTTTATAGAGGATAAAGTAAGAAGAACATGTCTGCAAAATCACCCTTCACTTATTTTGAAGTTACCCCTTATCCAAATATATTTTGCAAAAACAACCCTAGGTTTTTCTATAATTACAAAAATACCCTTTTTACTTGCACTTTAAATTTTCAAAAGCTTCACATAAACATACACAAGCTTTACACTAACAAACACATACTTCACACTAACAAATTATATGTCTAGCTTATAAGAACTGTCACAAAACTCGCCCCTCGTTCCGCTCTGTGTGTCTTCCTTGGCTACTCCCTTCACCACAAGGGTTACATCTGCCTTGATCGACACACTAATCGTGTGATCATCTCTCGCCATGTGGTTTTTGAGGAGTCTTCTTTTCCCTTCTCTGAAGACCCTGCACCTCCCTCTCGAGCGGCCTTCGATTTCCTGGGAGAACAGACTAACTCGGTGCCGGTGCCTTTTCCACCATCATCACCTCTGTTGCCTGCAGGTACTACTGGCCGATCGCCCGCACAACCATGTGCGGCTTCCGGCACGCCGACGTCTCCTGCTGGGACCCCGCCTCAGCAGCGCGTTCAGCCCACGTCGCCTGCCCTCCTCGACGCCCGCCCCGGCCCCTGTGTCCCCGCTGGCTTCGGTGCTGGTCTCGACGCAGGCCTCGACGCCGCCTACGCCGGCCTTGTTGCGCCTGCAGGCCTTGGCGCAAGCACCTGCGCTCCCCACGCTGCCCTCGGCGTCGCCCGTCTCCGAGTCAGCTGCGCCTGCGCCTGTCCCTGCTGCTCCCCAGCTCCCTGCTCATGCTGTTGCTATTCCTCCCGTGACCAATGAGCATAGCATGGTCACACGTGGGAAGCGCGGGTTTCGGCAACCGGCACTCTACCAGGCCGAGCCCCTCTCTCTGGTGCCACGGACCTACCGCGCCGCACTTGCTGATCTGAACTGGCGTGCTGCCATGGAAGCTAAGTACTCCGCCTTGCTCTCCAACCACACGTGGGATCTTCTTCCTCGCCCCCCTAGCTCCAATGTGGTCACCGGAAAATGGGTATTCAAGCACAAGTTCAAGGCTGATGGGTCCCTTGAGCGCTACAAGGCTCGCTGGGTTCTTCGCGGCTTCACACATCGGCCAGGCATGGATTATTCAGAGACATTCAGCCCTGTCATCAAGCCTGCCATGGTTAGGATGGTGCTTTCTTTGGCTCTCTCCCGCTCATGGCCTGTTCACCAGCTTGATGTCAACAACGCCTTTCTTCATGGCACTCTCTCAGAGATGGTTTATTGCGCTCAGCCATCGGGTTTTGAGGATTCCACTCATCCAGACTTCGTGTGCAAACTCAACCGTTCTCTCTATGGCCTCAAGCAGGCGCCTCGAGGTTGGTACAGCAGATTTGCCTCACATCTCCTACACCTTGGGTTTGTTGAAGCCAAGTCAGATACATCCCTGTTCGTCTATCATCGCGAATCTGACACCATTTACCTCCTGCTCTATGTTGATGACATTGTTCTGACTGCCTCCTCAGATGGTCTGCTCAGGCGCACCATTGATGCTCTTCAGCAGGAGTTCTCCATGAAGGATCTTGGCCCTCTTCACCATTTCCTTGGCATGCAGGTGCAGCACACAGGTTCTGGTCTTTTTCTCTCACAAAGACAGTACATGCTTGAGATTCTTGATCGTGCTGGGATGACAGACTGCAAACCTTGCACTACTCCAGTGGATGTGAATCCGAAACTCTCTGCAGATGGTCCTCCTGTGTCAGATCCTACTGATTTTCGGAGTCTTGCAGTTCAGCAAGTCTGTTTACATATGCATGATCCCCGTGAGCCTCACCTTGCTGCTCTGAAGCGCATCCTGCGCTATGTCCGTGGCACTCTTCACATGGGCCTGCTGGTGTGCCCCTCTACTGCTCTAGATTTGGTGGTTTACTCTGATGCTGACTGGGCTGGCTGTCCTGACACTCGCAAGTCCACCTCGGGCTATGCGGTCTTCCTTAGTGACAATCTGGTCTCTTGGTCTTTGAAGCGTCAGAACACCGTCTCTCGTTCCAGTGCTGAGGCCGAGTACCGTGCTGTTGCCAATGCCATTGCAGAGGCCTCCTGGTTTCGCCAACTTTTGTCTGAGCTGCACTCTCCTTTGTGCAAGACAACATTGGTGTATTGCGATAACATCAGCGCCATCTACATGTCTTCTAACCCCATTCAGCATCAGCACACCAAGCATGTGGAGATCAATCTTCACTTTGTTCGGGAGCGTGTCGCCCTTGGTGATGTGCGCGTCCTTCACGTCCCCACAACATTCCAGTTCGCCGACATCTTCACCAAGGGGCTTCCTTCGTCAGTCTTCACGGAGTTTAGATCCAGTCTAAACATTCGGTCTACCGATGATTTGACTGCGGGGGGGTGTTAGACATTGACTTGTACATGTGTGGGCCTTGTGCCAGGCGTATAGCAGCCGGCCAGGCTTGTATGGTTAGAGAGATATGAGGAGATCTTGATTGGTGCTGTTTCTATAAACCCAAGATCCCCTCATCCCTATATGTATGTAACCCAGGGTCTCAATCAATCTAATCCACTATTTTCCATGCATCCTCATTCTCTTTCAACCACCACCACGAGAGCCATCCCCATAGGCCCAGGTATCACCACCACCATGAGAGCCATCCCCACAGGCCTTGGTATCACCATTGGCTCCACCACCGGCCTGATCACAGTTGCCTCGAGTGTTGCAGTCTTACCAAAATGACAAGGAAGGGTCAGAAATTGTGAATAGATGGAACACCACAAACAAGAAGTCTAATGAAAAGGCTAAGAAGGCTAAGTCAAAGGATAATCCAGCAGACTGTAGTGCCAGCACACGGTCGGGCTTTTCTACACCCGCACTGACACGGAGCACAAAAAGGACATTGGGGTTGATGAACTTCCAGACTTAGATGATGCTCCTTTAAAGTTTTAGTACGGAAAATTCTTGCTACCGGACTGGGCACTAAGGGATTGTCCTAGTTTAATGCGAAGGTTTCATAATTGGTATAAGAGGGCATGTATACTTGGGCTAAAAACTATATATGCTCCACACCATCCGGATGTATTCGGATTTAAGGGGCAATTTTCTTTGATATCATGTTCGATTTTGAAGACATCCAACACATGTCCCTCCTCCAACAACTTGGTATTTAAATGGTTCGACTCTGGTGCATCTAAGTGCCTCATTGATACTAATTTGATTTATATTATGACCTAAAGTACTGAATATGCACAAATATTTAATTGTCATACATTATATTCTACAGGATCAAACAATGGATGCTATTATTTTACAGAAAAAGGTCCGATACCTTGACCCCGTAGCGATTTGCGAGGCCAGGCACGCCGGGCCAAAATGGATGAAGGACGACGATGACTTCCTAAAGCCATTTGCAACAAAGAAGGAAAAACAAAAGGAATGACATAAATTTCACCGAGAGACTGTGAAGAGGGTTGCGGCCTACATATCGCATATGATGACACGATGGAAAGATATGGATGTTATATTTGTGCCATACCACATCCAGTAAGTCTAATATCAACCATTTGATATAATAAACCAGTGGATTGCTAACAAATCGTATATAATATTTTTTCGGAAATCACTGCATTGCTTTCGAATTACAGCCAAAGCTTGGAAGATTACTCGTATTGGACTCCTTGGATTGGTCAACCCAGAGATACCAAGAATTCATAGAAATTCTACAATTGTGAGTGAATTTCTTATCTTCCCTATGCACATCATGCTTATTTCTCTACAGAAGTATACATATATAAATTAACTTTCCATTTCTTTCATTTTAAAACAGAGCTTACCAGTTCTACATTCATAAAGGATCAATTCATCCCGCTGGCAAACCAGAGAAAATGACTATATGCATAAGGTTCCCATGCCACAAGCAACCCGCGGGTTCCGTATACCGTGGGTACTACATGTGCAAGTATCTAAGGGTGCAAGGGAGATATACTACTGATCCCGAACGTGTAAGGCGCTACTCTTTATTAGGGAAAGATGCATATGTGTACATTTTTTTACTGTACTAGCACGGTTAATTAATTTTACCATGGATTCAATAATTGCAGATTCACATGGAGCAACACCGTGTCCGGCTCCACGAGAAACAACTTCTAGATGTAGTCGACAATTTGCGTCGTTTCATTATGCATGAAGTGGTCAACGTGAGGGGCAAATTTTTTCACGAAGCACAAGATCTGGCAATGGAAGATAAATACATTGGACTTCATGAGAGGGACAATCAACGGCACTGTGCCGCCTCTAGTAGCATTGCTAGGGAGGAATAGAGGAAAAACATGTATTCAATATGCACTTTAATGATGTACTCTAATAATATTTAATTTTCATATAATTTAATTTTATATGCATAAGTATTTTTAGTTACCGAACATATTCCGCGTCACGATCACGAACTAGATTGAGAGATCAAAATTGGCGGGAATGGAAATCGCAATCACGATCGCGAACTAGATTGAGCAATCAAAATTGGCAGGAATGCAAATTGTACCTATTTGCAGGGGCGGCCGGGTGCTCACCCGCCCCTGAGGGCGGGCGAGGGGGTGACCTGCCCCTGGAAATGGATTTACAGGGGCGGGTAACGCACCCACCCCTGCAAACAGCTATTTTTAGCTGCAAAAACTAGCAACGGGTGCGCTACCGCCTCTCAAAATGCGTTTTTACCCGCCCCTAAAAATGCTTTTTGTAGTAGTTTGTATAATTCAGGTTTTCAAAACTGCCAAAAAGAAAGGAAAATCTGAATTTTCGGTACCTGAAATATCGGGTTTGGGTTTTCCTAAAATACCCGATCAACTGCTAAGCCTTTATCCCTCCCATCAGGCAACAAGTAGAAAAGGGGATCAAATAAATAAAAAAGTAAGATCAACATATCACTATTATTGAACAAATCAAACAAACAAGCAATCAACAAGTTAACCTAATGAATTTCTTATTGGGTTTTGGGGTCAGGTGAGTGGATTGAGCCATGATCTAATAAGATTTCAATAAAGTTCGGGTAATTCAGGTACCGGCAGTGAATATCCGAATTTTCCGAATTAAATTCGGGTTTCTCAACTTCCTACCCGAGATAGTGATCGGGTATATTGGGTTCGGGTAATTTGGGATTGGGTTTGGATAATTTGGGTTCGGGGTTTGTGTTCAGAAAATTGTGCCCACCCCTAAGAATGGTAGCCTGCTGGTTAGGACGGGATGAGAACCGGCGGAAGAAAATTATTAAAAAGGATCAACACGGTGGCGGCTTGCCTGCTTTTGGTTTGGTTGACAGCCTCTCGGTGACTTAAGGGTGGGGGTAGCATGGTCACTTAACTTTTGCTGAAAATGTCCAAGGGGTGAGAAGTCTTGGTACTTCCTCCCTTCCAAAAAGAATGCTCTCGTTTTCTCAGAAGTCAAATAATTTTAAGTTTAATCAAATTCATACAAAAAAATACTAACATTTATATCTCTAAATAGATTTAGTATGAAAATATATTACATGATTTTGCAACATAAGTATTAGTACTATTTTGTATAAATTTAAAATTATTTGATTCTTAGAAAATGAGAATTGCATTCTTTTTGAAGGGAGTAACAAATAGAGGTTTCTTTCTTATTACACACGCCTAGTTTTCCCTCTCCACATTTTCCTCAGGAACACGCGCGCGCGCACACACAAAAGTGTACTTGCATTAGTCGAGGTAGAGTGTTATAGATGTGTTAAAAAGGATTTCTATGCTACTGGTTAGTGGTTATATTTACAAGAAAAATGTGTGTGTGAAATAAAAAGAAAGAGACGTACTATTCGGTATAGCAAATAACGCTACCTATTCGTTACTAATATTATGCCTACATTGCCTAGTTTCTCCTCTAAAGATTACGTGGCACGACCACCTTTATTTTTCAAAATGAGTTGCGGTCTAAAAAGAAAGAGACGTACTATTCGGTATAGCAAATAACGCTACCTATTCGTTACTAACATTATGCCTACATTGCCTAGTTTCTCCTCTAAAGATTACGAGTCACGACCACCTTTATCTTTCAAAATGAGTTGCGGTCTAACTACAGAGCAGTACCACTCTGACAAGATAAGGGACCGTACTTCTCACCGTACGTCAATAGCGAACTGCTAGCAGCTCGGCCCTGATGAGACGAAGCACCCAGCAGATAACTATAAAAATATTTTAACTAATCCTCCCAAAAAGAAGTTAGTAGATCTTGACTTAGATATAGTGTTCACCATAATGAATAATTTCCCTAGCGTCAGCAGCTTGGTGTCACACAAAACACCAAACAACGAAGCTTCGTTCCTACCTCCGGGCTCTCTCAAACCGATAACACTGGGCTCATATTAGTCAAACGAAAAACCGAGAGCGACACATATTAGAGTTTAGCAGAAAAATTTAGTTTAAAAAAGCTTGGCCAACACCCAAGGTCGTTTCAATATTTAAACTGTTGTGTTTCTCTAACATTGGTCTCGTCTCAAATTTGGCTTATGATCGAGGAAGCCATCTCCTCCTATATAACTTTTGTCTTGCCGAAAGGGCACTGTTGGATCTAAAAACAACAATTTTTTTCTCTAGATTAAACAAATCGAGACGGGGGCTCTACAACTTTTTATACTAGGAGTCTAAGATATCCAAGTAATAAAGTTAGGCTATATGAATATAGGGGAAATATTCGGTGCAAACCAAGCCTTCTCTCCATGGAAACTTGTTGAAAACTTCTCAAGAAAACATACTTGCAATTATTCAAAAAATTTGAAATGATGCACTTCCATAGTGCATAAATATATGTACTTTGGGATAAAAATTTGGATGCAAACTCAAACTAGAAAAAATCCAATGAAAATGACAAATTTCATGTGCATTTGCACTAGGTGAAAAAATTCCTGGAAATTGGTCTTCTAGTGTAGATGCACTTGAAATTTGCCATTTTCGTACTAATTTTTACACAATGAAAATTGCATTCCAACATTACATCTATAGATGCACTATGAACATGCATCATTTTAATTTTTTAATACTTGCAAGTATAGTTTTTTGAGAGGTTTTCACGTTTCCAATAAGAAGGTGGTTTGCATTGAATATTTTTAAATACATTGCTGCGGTGAATACAGTGTTAACTATTAGCAGGTAACAGGCAAGCACACATATTTTAGGTGAAATAATATGGCTGAAGAGGTGGGCGTGAGACAAGCTGACATAGGGGCGGAGCTACAGTGATGCATCGGTATTCCAGGAATACCCAACTTTTGAGGCAACAAATCAAATATATATGAAGTATATATGCATCAATGTACGAAATCGCGGGTTAAAGCATTTAGCGGAGATCTCATCAAAAAGCTAAACAAGTTATAGCGGCTGCTACATTTAGCGTTTTCAAAAAACTTTCAATATATTTCAGCAGATATTAACATATTTATGGTAATTGATATAGTAATAAATGATAAGTAGACACTACAGAAAAATAGTGTAATTTCGTCGACCAGAAACCGATGAAAATAGGCCTAAAGCCGTCGAAAATAGCTATTTTCGTGGGCCGACCGACGAAATTAGACCGACAAAATAAAATAGATGAAAATAAGCGCTTTTTCGTCGGTTGCCGCGGCGTGGGACCTCGCTCGGGGGTGGCGGTGGGCCTCGGGGCGGCTGCGGGGACCCGTGGGGCGGCCGCGGGCGGCGCGGCGTCGGCGGGCCACGGTGCCGCGGCGTGGGATCTCAGCGCGGCGCGACTTAGGGGCCGCGAGGCCGCGGGGCAGACGTGGGGCGGAGAACGAAGTGTGCGTGCGGGCCTAGAATGACATCCAAATCGTGCTATTAAGGTACCTATATTTTCGTCGGCCTAGGGCAGGCCGACGAAAATATGATCTTTGTTTCGTCGGCCAGTGTGGCAGAACCGCCTAATTCCGGCTCAAGTGCGCTAGTCATCGCTGTCCAACCGATACTAACTCAACGCACTTCAAACGGAACAATCCATTGGTCTGTCGGGTTACCGCCCGATACAACCACGGTTCAACAGGATCGAAGCAGTTTTACCTCGCACGAAGGCGAGTTTACAATCACAGTACAGCTCATCAACTTTTAATTTACAAAAACGCAAATATTATTACAAACCCTGTTCAAGTTTAATGTAAATTTATACAAACAGTGTTTAACACGACAAAGCTACATAGCTTGTCCAAGTTCACAGCGGAAGAAAAATAAACACGCGACTACGCACGTCGCGAAGGTTGACACTATACTTAGCCCAAAGCTTGGTGTCACTCAGGAGGGTCACTGCCAGCCGGGGACGGATCCCACTCCACGGACCAGCCAAAAGGAACAGAAATTGGCCATGTAGGGTTGTCCGTGGGGTTCTCGAAAGTCATACCTGAAAAGTTTACTAGCAAGACTGAGTATACTAATACTCAGCAAGACTTACCCGCTTCGTGGTATACTTAGCTAGATAACTAGACTCATGAAGGCATTGCAAAGGTTCTGGGTTTATTTTCAGCTGAAAAGCAACA
Organism: Panicum hallii; assembly: GCF_002211085.1. NCBI lineage: Eukaryota > Viridiplantae > Streptophyta > Magnoliopsida > Poales > Poaceae > Panicum > Panicum hallii. The sequence continues at coordinate 12,986,433 of NC_038045.1, forward strand.
AAGAGTATGATCTATTTTTAAATTTTAGCTTTCAAATTCTAGTTGATTATCCATTCTAGGTAAGCACCTGCACTAAGCAAGTAAGGTTGAGATTAACTTTCATCAAGATAATTCCATTAATAATTACACCTCTTACTCAAGATTCTGAATCGAATTTCAAACCTTGCAAGGCAAACCTAACTCACACGCTTGGAACACCAAAATGTCATTCCAAAGCAACCATTTGCCTTTCATTCCGGGTTGTGGAACAGGGCCACCACAAGCGACTGTAGGACCGTACGCACACCAATTATGCAGGACATACGTCTGTAGCGCGACTACATGACCGTACTCCTGTCCGCTGTGCGGAACGTACTCCCGCACGTCAGTGCGTGAGAAAAACCAAATTATGAGTAGTGGAAGGTATGTCCACTTGCCGGGCCGACTGGTTACTAGGCTTGCCACTTTACCATATTTCGCGGCATGTGGCTAGTACTTTCAAACGCTTAGCCACCACTACCACATACTGCAACCTTAACACTTTTATCAAAATAGACAGGGTAAACCTTCAGGTCATGATACTGCACATGACCCTGTCCATTATCCTTATAGTGATTGCAGAATAGTAAACATGCAACTCCTATATCGCGCAAGTGACAGGAAATCACTCAACTTTTACCGGTCCTATTTAGCAGAGCGTCTAAGCGAAAAGGACTCGGGTACAATACATTGGATTCCTAAGATTTATGCATCTAGGGTTTCATTTCAACTCCTAGACGTAATGCAAGATATATATAATATATAAGTAAAATGGTAATAAATTGAAATATTGGGGTATGAATCGGGGCTTGCCTTCTTGAGTGGGGTTGGGGGCAGGAGTGTTAGAGAATTCCGAACTTTGGTTCGGGGCTTCAGTTAGATTCTTGGCGACGTTTGTCGAGTCTTCCAAAAACCCTTGGTCTTGGCGACGTTTGTCGAGTCTTCCAAAAACCCTTGTCTTGCTCCAGGACTAGCTCGTAGTCCCCGTTGTCGAGCGTCATCGATTCTATATGGTATGCAATGATTTAAGTGAGATGGTGCTTGAGTTAAAGGTTTTATTTCATGATAAAGTTGCAATCCAATAATTAACACACATGAACTCATGAAACAGGGGGGGTTTTAATCTTAAGTTACCGTTTACACTTAAGTTATGGTTATAATACTGGAATTACTGAAAATAGAAACTAAAACATTTGAATTTGAATTCAAACTTCAAGTTTAAATTCAAATCTTAGGTAAATAGAGTTATAAAGTCTTGAAAATCTAATTATGAACTAATTATCAATATATTAGATTATGGTAAAAGATCTAAATAAATAAGCTTTAGGAATATTCTTAACTAAATTCAAACCCTTTTTAAATTTGATTTGCACAAGTTCAAAAGAACTTAAACTACAAAATAGTACTGAGTATGAAATTTTTACACTAGCTCATACATGACCTGAAGAAGCTACATACCAAAAATCACAAGAAGTTATGCATACTATACCCTTTTACCTTAAGTTTACAATATATTCAAAAGTATTTAGTTTCAAACCAAACTTCATTAATAAAAGTTGTAGATTTTAAAATCTAGTTTCCAATAAAACTGGTTTGGCAATTTTTGGATTTTTCTACAATTTTCTATGAATTTTACAAACCGGCTGCTTTGCACACATGAAATAACAAAGGGTTTTACACTGGGGTCCTCGGTTACTTGCACAGAGAACCCTAGAACAGAAAAAGAAATCACAAATACGCCCTCGCCGGCTCTCGACGGCGTCCGGCGTCTCTGTCCACGGTGTTCTCGCCGGCGGTGAAGGTTTGGCCGGGGAAGAACCGGTGCAACGTGGCCTACAAAGGCTACTGGTCACAGTGGTGGGTGATGTGCTCGAGAAGTCGTGGCGGAGCATGGCCGGCGACGAAGAATGGCAGCGGCCGTGTCGGGGTGCTCGTGATCCCGGCGAGGGGCCGGCGAACATGGAGGGACAAGGCGCACATGAGCACCGTGAGAGTACGGGGATGCTTTCCCCGTGCTCAATTTGGTCGGAAACGGGTCAGAGAGTGGGAGAGTGGTGATCGACGGCGGGGTGAACCTCGGGCTCTTACCGGCGGCGATGGCAGCCGGCGTTCTGTGGGCTAGGGTGATGGAGGGCGGTGAAGGAGGAGCGGGATCGCTTCAGGGGGATGATGTGGTGCTGTTGGTGCCTTTGGTCGAGGTGGAGAGGTCCTGTACCGGCGGGTCGACGGGAGGCCGAGCGGCGGCGGAGGAAGGGGCTCGTCAGCGATGTGGTCCAGCAGTTCTGGTGGAGGGAACTGAGATTGGTTCGCTCGGTGAGCTGCGGTGGGTCACAGTAGTGCTGTTGGTGCTTTGGATCGGGGATGGGAAGCGGCGGTGGGGGCTGCCGACGGTGAGACAGAGCCGCGGACGATGTCCGGTGAAGTGTGGGGGTCGGAGCAGGAGAAATTGAATGGGAATAGGGTGTGCAAATGCAAGAGCAGGCATGCAAGAAGCTCCAGGAGGTGTTCGGAGTCTAGATTAAGATGGGTCGCGTGGGAGCCAGAGCTGGCAGCCGGCGGCGTGCATGGCGGCCACGGCGTGGTTCGGGCAGAGGCGGGGGTGGCGCGGCACGCAAAGAAGAGGACAGCGGGGAGAGCTGCGGCGGCAGCCGGTCGGGGAGCAACACGTGGGGTCGCCAGGAAGCAGGAGGTGGTGCTGGGTGCAGCGACGGCGAGCGGCGGTGAAGCGCGGCTCGGGCAGACAGCAGGCGGCGTGGCGAGGCGAGGAGGAGCCAGAGCGAGGCCGGGAAGCGGCAGGGTAGGCACTGGGGCGGCATGTGGACTGCCTCAGGGCGGCTCTGGAGCGGGGAGATGCACGGCACATGGCCGGCAGAGCGGCGGCGGCGGCACGCAGAGAAACAGAGGAGGAGGGAGAGAGGTAGACAAAGGGGGACTAGATTGCAATTTCCAGAAAGGACAGGGACCCTACCGTAATGCTTAGATAACTTTCAAATCAGAGCTCAAATGAAGATGGACCCAAAAGCAAAAATGTATGGTTTTTCAAAATGTACAACTTTGCTTTAAGGTTCATCTATAGAAGAGCTAAGTATTTGGAGTTAATATAAAACTTAACAAAGTTTCTAAACTTTATACAAATCCTATTTAAAAACTACACTACAAATACATCCTATGTGTAGTTTCACCTATATTTGCGATTTAAACACAAGTTTTTGACTTTTGCCAAAATAACCTTTATGTATTTAAATTCCACTTCTCTTTCTCATCTATTTCACACTGAAGGACCTTTATTAACTTATAATTTTATAAAATCATCCCTTTTTCTTAGCATTTAAATTTTTAATCATACTTTCACCACTTTTTGCACACGACATCATACTAAAATTGAAGGTATGACAATACTAATTACTTGGATGTCACAGCCAGAGCCTAGCCGACGAAAATATGAATATTTTTTCGTCGGCCTGCGCTGGGCCGACGAAAACAAGTTCTAATTTTGTCGGCTTATGTTGGTCGACGAAATAAGCTAGTTATTTTCATCGGCTTCTTTTTGGCCGACGAAATTAGATTTGGCCGACGAAATTAAGTGGCTTTGGTGTAGTGAGAGGGAAGGAATTTGACATCCAAACATCCGGCACTTGTACTCACTTAAGTTTACTTACAAATTAAGAAATTTGACATGAACGGCTGTGGGGAGGATGCAACAGAGGAGTAGCATATGCGACTGTCTGATCTGTATTTGTCTGTTGGCGACCACTACATACTTCCTGGCTTGACTGTCTGATGGTGCAGTGCTGCCGTTGCCGTCGTCGCACGTGCACACAGGTACCACAAGCGAAGGGGCGTACAGCGTACCAGCCGCCAGCCATTGCATGCAGTTGCCGCGCCGCCGCAGTTAGTCGTCGCAGTGCATTTGCTGCGACAGGGGGCACGTAGTCGCCGCGTTGCCGCACACAACCGGTGCACCGCTGCGTGCAGAGGTGAGGTGAGATGAGACCGTGGGGACCGAGGAACGTTGAAGACTTCACATACACGTGTAAACGGATTGGATTGGGCAGGAATATAATAGGGCTCTTATGATCAGTCGGCCTGTTGGTTATTTAGCGCGCCAAAACACTGCTTGCGCTAAAGCATTTAGCATGGATATTGCCTGCAATAGCGCTGGTAGCGTAAATAGCGGTAAAATATGCAATATCCTAGTGTTAGCCTGTCAAAAACGCTATAGCCCCGCTAAATCGGCGCTACAGCCCGCTATTTCGTACATTAATTATGTATATGCTATGTAGAGCTATTGTCTATTTTCTGCCCTACAACTCAACCCAGCACGTCTGCTAGGCGCCACCACCGCTGGCGGGGTGGTTCCACCCAGGCTCCGGCGATTTTGTGTGCAGCGGCTAATTCAAGAAGAAAGATGAAGAAAGTGAAGCACGTATACTAGTTTTCCACATCCAGTTAACCTTAACTATATTTGTTTTGAGCGTGAATTTTTTTTTCTTTCAAAGGACAACAATACCATCAACTGCATGCTTCCGAGCGATGAAGGAATACAAAGAGAGAATGTATTTTTCTTTAAGAAAATTGCAGTTTTTCTATTGAGATGTGTTTAGTTTGAACAACTTGTACTTTAATTTATGGTATAATGGTTTTTTTTCATGTTTTGGGTGAAAAAAGTTAGCCTAAGAAATGGGAATACCCAACTTTCAAATCCTGGCTCCGCCACCGACACTACAAGAAAATAGTGTAATTTCATTGACAAGAAACCGACGAAAATAGTCCGAAAGCCATCAAAAATAGCTATTTTCGTCGGTCGGCCGACGAAATTAGACCGACGGAATAAAATCGACGAAAATAAGCGTTTTTTCGTCGGCAACCGACGAAAATAAAACTATTTTCGACGGCCGACGAAAATGTGAACCTATTTTCGTCGGCCAGTCCAGCCGATGAAAATGATGGTAATATTTTCGTCGGCTTGCCAGGCCGACAAAAATGACCTGGATGCAGTATTTTCATCGGCCAGATGGCCGACGAAAATACTAGATTCCTGCTAAAAAAAACTGCATATAATAGCAATTATGAAACGCAATCATCCATAAGCATCCATAAGCAGTTACTTAACATATCCATAAGCAGAATTATGAAATACATGAACATGATCATCAAATAATCCAGAATATCCAGAAATCTCAACAAAGGAATGAAAATGAACACACGTAGTGGTGGTGTTGACCGAGCTGCTGCTGTTGAAAACATCAAAGCCATCCACTTCACCAGCACCTCTTCTCAGAAAGGCCATGCCTCTGGCCTGCTGCCCAAGGCCTGCAACACATGATACATGCATATGTCTCATCACATTGCAAACTACAAACAAACACACATATGGATCACATACAGTGCTATGGTACAAGCTGAGATCTATAGTTGAACATCCCATGCATGCCAATAATTCAGCACTGTTTGTGACATGACCATGAATCGATCAACAACTACTCGGCCATGGGCAGTGCCAGGACATTAGGATCTAGGCAATATGTGTATGTGTTATTTTTTACCTGCAACGCATGATCTGTCTGTGCCCTTCACTGTTCTGTACATCTGCAGGAAAAGAAAGATATATGTGTCAAGAGTCAAGACTGTCATACTTATTCCTTGTGTGCCATATGGTTTAGTCTTGGAGCATGTGTAATAAAGGTAGTTAGCCGTGTGATGCGTGTATATTTAAATGAGTTGGAGGACAAGAAGGACAACAGGTACTTTGTATCAGCTAGCAACAAGAATCTAAGGTACGAAACAGGGTATGTATGTCAACACGTATTTTTTTCCTTTCTATTTTTAGTTAGTTGGGTGATCAGATTACTGTCAGTGAAAGTGTTTGCGTGGATAGACATGTTACACATGCATGCTGGTAAAAGAGGAGAAAAGCCTTGCCTGCAGGTGGCTCTTGACATGGGCTAGTGTAAGATCCTTCACGTTCATCAGTTCCAATGCTGACTTTGGTGTTGCTCCTAGAAGATGCAACAAAAAACAAAGCAAGGAAGTTTCAGAACCAAGAATATGCACATGCATGGAAGAACCAAATAATAGAGTAAACTCTCAGCTGGCACAAAACCATGTGTTAATTGCAAAGTAGTATATTTTATTAAGAATGAGTAGAAGATACATACATAATTAAGATTATTAAAATCTTCTTGCAACAGGAAAGTAACAAAAACAAATTATTAGAAGAGCTAATTTATGCTAAAAATTTGTCTTTTAAATCCGATGTTCAAAGAAAATAATACGCGTGATAGTTAAATTATCTTCAGTGTTCTCAATTCAATCATTGCCCTAGTAGAAACTCAAAGTAGCAAAATATAGTTATAGCAATAACAAAAAGTACATTTATTAAATGTTTTTTAAATCAAACACAGTTACTTTAAGCACAGACAAAGTAAGAACAACTCCAAGAAAATTAGCAGCAAGCTATTGTGTACCAAAAATCATTTGCAAAAGAAAAGGTAATTACATAACACATTCAAAGTAAGAACATGGTGCCGCGATAGGACAACACAGTTACTTGCGGTCTTCTGTGTGACATTGATCCATGTATATGAATTGTGTCAACCTTAAGTGTTGTTTGATGGGTAATTTGCTCATATTAGTGGGCCTCACCAACTAGAAAAAACAACAACGATGATTTTTAACTTTTACAAACTTGATATACCATATGAGCCTTCTATATTTACATTAACCTCAGTTGTCTTGACCTCCTACAGATTCAAAGATATTTACTTGCCATATGGACAGAAAAAACGGACATGAGGTACAATACTTAAGTATAGTGATAGGTCGTTTTAAAAGAATCACCGAGTAGATATACTGCATATCACTTTCATAAGGACATTTTTGCGTCAAGATATTTAAATAGAAAGATAATGTACACCAAATGAACTGTCACAAATACCTTATACAATCGGTAATACTGCTGGGCTTGCTTCCGGCTTTTCCTCACAAGAACGCAGAAATATGGACCCATCCCACTGAAAAAAAATACAAGGTAAGTGCATGGAAATGCAACAAAAAACGGTGAGAGCTTGTGATCATGGGTTGTAAGTAGTCAGTAATGTACATAACATTTGGTTGAACTGTTACACCTTATATTGATGGTGGCAAGCTGAAAGAAGAGGCAACTTGAAGAGACGTAAACTATGGCTTAGCTTGGTTTAACTTGAAGAGAAATAAAGTATGGCAACTTGAAGAGAAATAAATGCCCCATATGCATACAGGAAGGGTCCTTTCAACATGTAATTCACTTCTTGAATTATAGTCCTTTTCCTTTCTAGTTTATCTTACACCATCTCATTAGTAAGAAAAGTGCAAAGTGGATGTGACAGCTAAGAAGCTTAACACTAAAACCCTAGATCAGCCATGTCAACATATTATGGTATGTGAACTCGTACATTGTTAAGTTCAGAAATGTGAGGTAAACATATAGAGCAAGACTTTCAGCATCCATAAATGATGTGAGCAGTAAAGCAACCAAAAGGTACAAATAGCATAGGAAAGTACCTGTAAACAACTCCAATATTTGGAGTCAACGCTTGAATCTTTTGCACCTACAAGTTTACATTTGGTATTTTATTAGTGCTCGTGCCAGAAGAACAAATGATGCTATTTGACTCAGAGGACGTCATAGATAACGATGATGTTACACATACAGATGTTTCATCCACTGAAATAGATGGCAGTTTCTTCTCAGCGGCGGGGGCCCGCGGGGCCGGCGCCGATGGGCTGCGGCGTGGCGGAGGGCCGCGGGGCAGAGGGGCACAGCCGCGCGGGGCGGCGGGGAGCCGCGCGAGTGGCGGGGGCAAAGGGGCGGCCGCGGGGCCACGAGCCGGTGGCGGCGGGGGCCGTGGGGCCGGCGGCGGGGGGCCCGCACGGGGCGGCGGCAAGGGGGCGGCAGGGGCCGCGGCGGCGGCGGTGGCGGCGGGGCGCTAGGTCGGGGGCGGTGGCGGCGGGGCGCGGGGGCGGGCTCGATCTAGAGACTGGCTCGATCTGCTGCGGGCGTAGAAGACAAGGCCGGTAATTAGGGTACCCATATCTGTCCTTTGTTTCGTCAGCCGGCGCCAGTCCAACGAAAACAAGATTAAATTTTGTCAGCTTATGTAGGCCGATGAAATTAGCTTGTTATTTTCATCAGCTTGTGTTTGGCCGATGAAATTAGACGTGGCCCACGAAATTAAGCTGCTTTGGTGTAGTGCGAAGCTACATCCATCGCGGCGGTAGTTACGTTGAACTGACCGACACTTGGATTAAGAAATTAAATTCAATGTCGACATCTTAGTAAAAATGAAGTGTGAGCTCCTTTGAAAACTATCTTGCCTAGGTCACTAGCTCGCCGTACTAAGTGTACGTACGACCTCACCAGCCGATGGAATCGACTCTATAAATTGATCCAGTGGACCATAATGTACGGCACACGCCTGTACCTTGACAGCTAGAGCCACCGTTTAATAATAATAATAATTAACTGATCAACAACATCTGCACGGTCATCATGGACGGCATCAGCTAAGCTAGTGTATATATATGTGTGTGTGTGTGTGATAATGATGGAGGCAATGGGAAGCTCAGCACCCTCTATTCATTTGAAACGGTTACATGCATGCGACCTCACAATCAAGCAAGAACTAAGTAGACATGCATCTTAAAATATTCCTCGATCTTCTTTTGAAAATGGTTCTTAAATTATAAGAAACCGTACTCCTATTAGCCGCTGTACTTCCACAAGGATCCAGCTAATTTGCTTTTAAGAAGTATAGTAGTCAACAACTGCTCTCATACTTGGATAAATTTATTAAATAGACAGAACCTATGCACCTTTTATAACCAATTCGATCTCTGGCTAATCCATCATAATATAAGAAAACGAAAATAATCAAAAGATCCAGACAAATTGAGTTTCATCTTATTAGTTAGTCCATATTGAACACTGGCAGCACTACCTCTATCAAGTATATATATATATAACTCAATGCACGTACAAAGGCTGGGAAAACACTGATGAGCATAAGGAAAACTAATTGGCGAAGACATGCAAATTAAAAGTATCAAAGAACAAATATGTATGTGCGTCCTGCATACATATACAGATAAGCAGCTACATTTTATTATACAACCAGCAGGTTTATGCTGTATATTTAATTAGCACTAGCTAATTCTAACTAGTACAGAACGGCTCAGTAGTCTCGGTTGCGAAACCTCTGTTGTCCCGGTTTTCCAATCAGGACCACCAATCCGAATTTAGTCTCGGATCAGATAACTGGGACTAAAGAGTGTTTTTAGTCATGGGTCATGCAACCAGAATTAAAGAGTACTTTTAGTCCCGAGTCTAGGTACCGAACGGGACCAATAAAATTTTAACAAATATAAAATAGCATGGGACCCCGACTACTCGCCGGCTTGGTCGGCCGGCGGCCGCCGCTGGCTTGCGTGCTCTCCTTCTATCTCGTCCTCATCCTACACAAGGAGTCTCCTTTCTCAAATTCCCAAATCAATCACAACACCAGCAAATTCCCCATTCAATTACAACAATTAAGCTAGCATCAATTCTCAAATTTACCGTATTCAATCTTCCCCGAATTCCTCCAAACAACGGCAACTCAGAACAATTCTATCAACAGAAAAATCAACAAAAAAACTATGGATCTCCACCTCCAATCATAAAAAAAAAATCAAAGGCCGGCCCCATGCGCTCGCGGTCGAGCCGCCGCACACCAGACCCGCCTAGGGATGGCAATGGGTACCCGAAATTCAATGGGTTTTTACTCCATTAGGGCACGGGTTTGGGTCAACCTTTTAGACCCGTGTGTTTGTATCACAAAGTCCTACCTGTTGGGTTTATGGGCACGGGTTTATTTCTACAATACCCGAACCCGTAAACCTATGGATTTTTTAAACCCGATCCAACCTAGTGCAATTATTATTTTTATTTTAAGAATTTATAACAAACTTAACATCCCTTCTCCTTCACCTCTTATATGGTGAATCCTTAATCTTTTGGTGGCATGTAAAGTTGTTGTTGCTTTAAAGTTTTAGTGTTTGTATATGCATATGATGGATTGGTGATTTTTTATGACATTATGATCATTTAATATATAACTTTTATTTATATTTATATTTTTATTTTCTATAGTAATTTTTAGTGAACAATGAACTTCTTGCTCATAACGAATTTTTATACGCTATAAATTTGATGCTTATTATATTAAACTTGATGATTGTGATAAAAACTAGTATAGTACAATGTAGACCCATGGGTGATCCGTGGGTACCCGTTAACCCGATGGGTACGGGTTTGGGCAAAATTTTAAACCCGTCACAGTTATGGGTTTCTTAATAGGTTTAGATATTTTACATGGGTTTGGATTTGGGATGGTAAAACCCGATAGGTTCGTACCCGTTGCCATCCCTAGTCCCACGTCAGGCTGCCCGCTCACCGGCTGAGCCGCCACGCCGGCCCCATGCGCCGCAACCCGCGCCGGGTCTGGCCGAGCTGTCCGAGCTGGGCTTTGGGGTTGGCTGCGCCGCCGCCCGTCGAGGCCTGGCCGAGCCACCCGCCGCATGTCGGGGTAGGCCGCGCCACCGCCCGCCGAGGCCTGGCCGAGCAGCTCCCGCCCGCGCGCGCCAGCATGGACGTGCGGCGGCCGGCGGCGGCCCCTGGCCTCCTCCCGCCAGCACCGGTCCCCTGAGTGCTTCTCGTGCTCCCGGCATGAGATGAGAGAGAGAAGTTGAGGGAGAGATAAGAGAGGGCTCAGAGAAAAGGATTGGATAAGGCACCGGTGGTGAGTGATTGGATAAGGCACCGGTGGTGAGTGCTGACCTGAGGATATAAGAGAGGGAGAACTTCTCAAGACTTCGAAAAATCATCCGAGCCAAGGGAACATTTGAGCCCGGTGCATGGTTTCCACCCGGACTAAAGCTTTCCTATTAGTTCCAGATGGAGCTACCACCCGAGACTAAAAGGGAACCTGCCTTTTACTCCCGGATGCTGGCTCCACCTGGGATTAATGGGGACCTTTAGTTCCGGGTGGAGCCACCATCTGGAATTAACGGGGGACCTTTAGTTCCAAATGGAGCCACCACCCGGGACAAGACCTTTGTTGCCTCCTAGCCATTTAATCTGGGACTAATGCTCACATTACTCTCGGGTCCAAAAACGGCCGGAACTATTGTCAAAAATGAAAGACCTATTCTTTACTAATGTCTTGAGGCCTCTGGCCTTATTGCTGCTACTATATATATTCATATATGTCATAGCTAAACCATCGAATGGTTTCTGTCAATGAGAATAATGCATGTGTGGTAACGTCGTCTGTTCTAATTAATCAACTTATTTTTGATGAAAGGTTCAACTTACTTAGATAAAACCAGATAGAATAGAAGAAGAAAAAATTGCTTGAGCAGCATGGTGATGGGAGATGGCTTCCGTACAAGAGTTGACATATTAGCATATATACTAGAAAACTGCATGATGATGGAGGTGGCTTATCATCTTCATCAGCTGCCTCCGTACGGCTGCTCATACCCATAGAGCGTGTGCCATGTAAATGTATAGTGACACATGTCTAACGTACATCATGTTATAAGCCTATAACTTGTAAATTGTACCGCGGCTACTTAACTTCTAAACACATAATGCCCCCCCCACCCACACACACACACCCCAGCTCCTGATGTTTTTGTACTGAAAGCTCCATCAACATTAATCTCTTCAACTATCCTGCTAAGTTTGGTGGTGGTTGTGGTGGGTGGGTGGGTGGGTGTTGGTGTCTTTTTTTTTCCTTGAGCATGCAGGAAAACTATTTGTCATGTTATCGCAAACATTTTCAATGGTTACATTTCGGCCTGCAAGGGGTTCGAGTCGACCCCTTTGTGAATTCGCCCCGCCCCTCAATTTGAGCAATGGATCGAAGCGGACCAACCCGGAATAAAACAGGTGCGATACAGACCGTGACGCCATCGACCCCAGGTTCAACCCGATCCTCTTTGTGCTTCCCATCATCGCTGCCTCCACCTGCAAATCCAACTCGCCACCGCCTGGCAGATCTGGCTCCCAGCTGACTTCCCGTCGTGGGCAGCAGGCCAGCAGCCAGCCTGCAATGTACATGCAGTGCAGCGCGCAGTAGACCCTCTCACGCATCAGATCATTATGTAGCATTTCACCAGCGACGCAACTACGCAAGCATAGTACTAGCACGTAGTAGGAGCGGCGGGTCACGTTCAGGAGCGCTCCGAACCGCACCCTTTGCAGGTTGAGTTACATTCATCCCTTTTATAATTAGGATATACAATCAGGCTACCTGAGCTATCCTATAGCAGCTACTAAAGCTCCAAAGTCCTCAGATCCAGCAAGGCACCGTAGTCGCTTCCCTTCCTCCTCATTAACCCTGCAATAGTCTCTTGACTGATGATACTCCATTGTTGAAGACGTAGCTGTTTTACTGTATCGAGATGAGCCACACACCAGCCGGTGCCGCGGCGGCCTCATCCTCGACGGTACTCGCCGCGCGGGCTGCAGCTACTCCGGCTGCCTTCTCCCGGCTGGTGTGCAGCTCCAGCCGCCACCTCCGGTAGGGGCAGCTGACTTTCGGTGCCGGCCGTCAAGGCTTCTTGTTTGGCGGATTTGACTATGGGAGGTCGCCACAATCGTCAACTATTCCTATTGGTGCTTCATTTGTGCATCTTCGTCATATTTTGTCTCTAGCGGATGCTTTCACTACTAGAAAATAGGCGCTTAGTACCGGTTGAAACTGGATTTGATCCCAGTTCATCAACCGGTGGTACTAAAGAACGAAACTGGGTATTGTACCCAGTGCCTAAGGTCACCTTTGGTACCGGTTGGAAAGACCAATCGGTACCAAACACACCACCACGCTAACGCAAGCTGGTGACCACCATGCTGACGCAAGCTGGCGACCCCTTTGGAATCCAACCGGTACCAAATGGTTTTTCCTCTTTTTTCCGAATCCTATTTTATTTCAATTATTTATAATCAGTTCTGGGTACTCGAAACTGTACACGTGGCATATTTTTCCTGGGATAAGGGTTTGGACATGGCCCATGCCCTACATCTGTGTAACTAGTCGTAGCCTAATAGAACTGCTCCTACAGTAGTCAAACTAGTCCTACAGTAGTCAAACTAGTCGGATACAGTAGGGAACTATCAGAAAACCACTCGGGGTAGGACTCTAGGGCATGTATCCGACTAGAACTTCCATATAAACATGTCCCTCCAGACTATATAAGGGCAGACAGGACCCCCTCCAGGGGACAACCCAACGATCATCCAGGGAATCACCCAGGAGATCACCCAATCACCATCAAAGGCAATACAAACCACACAGGACGTAGGGTAATACGCTCTCGGCGGCCCGAACTTGTCTAAACCTTGTGTTCTTTGAACCTTCGAGTTCCTGATCTCGGTGACACCCTACCTACAAACTCACCACCTCAGTGGTATCCCTCAGTGGGCGTGGCGGTAAAACACCAACTGCTGGCGCGCCAGGTAGGGGGGTTCATTGAGCATCCACTGTAGAACTCGATGGCATCTCTCAGTTGCACCAGCAACGTGCTCGACGAGAGCACAACCTTCATCTTCGGCTCCTAGATCTGCCAAAAATTTGGGTGGCTTCAACAGCCACCTAATCGACTCTAGGAAGCCGGAGGCCTCTGCAGCAACCTCGACTCCTTCATCGACGATCTCGACGAGTTGCTGCTCCCCGATCTGCCCAAGCAGATCAAAATCACGTCCGTTTTCAACGCGACTTCAAGTCGTGCTGCACCAGGACTCGGATTGGATTCAAACTGATCTGAGGAAGCTTCGTGATCCAAGTCCCTCCCCGACTCGGAGAAGGACTTGGATCGCCTCTTCAAGATTCGAGACAAGGGAGCCACCGTGCGTCAGGGGCCCCCCGTTCTCTACTACGACTCTGACTCAAACAAAGAGTACCCGTCAACTATAATTCCAGACCGAGGAGGGCTCAAGGACGGGGGAGCCACTGCTTGTCGGGAGGCCCCAGTTCTCGTTATCCACACACAATCCGATGATTACTCCGAGTTGTTCTCGGGTAATCATCCGGGTTTAACTATAACATCCACACCGTAAGGCTATTTCCTGTATTAGAAGGGTCTAGAGCCCTCTGAGGTACTCAAATCCAACTCCCACCTTGTGGCACAATACACCCTTCGGTGAATTGATTCCAGGGAGCTGGAAATTTTTTACTACTCTGCTCAACATCGACGCGCTGCCACGACAACCTCGACTACTCAACTCGCGCCGCAGTCACGACTGCCTCGACAAATCGGCAGCGCCAACGACATCTTCGACAGCTCGTCTCGATTAGAAACTAGTCGGGACCGAGCCGCAAACTACTCGGCGACTAGCTCCGCTCGGTCAACAACTAGTCAGAATCAACTCCAACTAGTTGACTCCATCTACAAATTGCTCACAGATCAAGATTGGTTTGAGACGGTTCAACCCAGGACCCTCTCCACATTGGAAGAGGATCTTGATCATCCTCCACCACTCGAGAAGGGGAAGCCACCTCCTGTTGGGAGGCTACCATTTCCGACAACTACTCAGATTCAGCTACTCATGTGACTCGTGGTCTGGTAAGGGGATTAGATTGGTTGGGCAGGTTTGGGCATCAGAAGGGCATGAAACCCTCCAGGTTCCTCAAATCAAGTCCCCCATGATTCATTGCCACACCCAGGGAACTCCCTTTTCAAGAAGGCAGATCCCTCCCCCCATCTGATGACAAAGACGAGGGCCAGGCAGTGCGGAGTGCCAAACGCTTCACCCCCAATTGAGAAGTACTCATGATTCACGCTGACAAGGACTGTGAAGGCCTAGAGCGGGTCCAGCTAGATGACTACGATGACTACCTCCTTGATGCGCTCGACAAAGATGTGGACGTGACAATGGATAGGGAATCCTCATCCAACATCAAGGTGGACGACGCAGATGACACCCAGACGGAACGCCGCAGGCTCATCAATGCGAAGCGCGCCCAATGAAGGCACCGTGCCGTCAAGATGAACCAGCAGGGAAGCTGTAACCTCCACAACTTCTCCATGGGTGACCTTTGAGCCATCATCAACGCTGGTCGAGACACCCGCGATATCATCATTGCCAGGCAGCAGGAGCGCAAAGAAGTGGAAGCCCATAGCACCACCCACTACCAACACCCTCTTGAGTACTTGAAGACTACTCCGAAGCGCAAGCCTGAAGCCATGGAACAATCCACCCGCAAAAAAAAAGACTCCCAGTTCAAAGAAATGACTCAAGTGCTCCACGGGCAATGCCTATACCACCCGAAGAGCAAGTATTCTACTTTTGAATGTCAAGCCCTTCGGAGGGCCCTTGGAGCTCTGCCAAGTCTACGAAGAAAGGTGACGGGACTACCCAACCAGTGATTTACTCATAAACTTCATACCCAATTCAAGAAGGTTTCCTGAGGGTCTTTTTGGTGTTTCGTTTGTTTAAACCATTGTTTTGGGACCTTATCTCGAAACAAGAGGTTACGTACACCTAAAAGCACCCCTTTTTACCACTTAGTCAGGTCTCTATTTATGTTTATTTACTCGGGTTAATCATGAGTCCCTCACTAAACTTAGGGAACCCTGTCACAACCGAACCATGCGACTGCCAAGAGTGGTTGCCTTGTTTGGCAATGACTAGTGGAACCCGTTAATTAGTCAAACAAAATACCTACGCTATTGCCTATCAAAAACTACCAGTAACCCCCAGATTACTAGTCCCCAACTAGTTTTCTATGTTACTGAAGGGGCCCTGCACCCAAACTTCCGGTAACACTCCGTTTACTAGTTCCCGACTAGTATTACACGTAGTTTACTGAAGGGGTCTTGCTCCCGCACAACTTTGCCAACGGTTTCAATGGAACTCTATTTTTCCTGACTAGAAGCAGCATGAAGCAACCGTACCACCAGCATGGAAATCAACCGTGCAATCGACGACTCGGAACCCCTTGAACCGAATCCCCCTGGGTCGGAGCTCCTCCACGACAAGCCAGAGCAGGATGTTATCGTCTACTACAAGTCGGAGGAGAATTTGGATCGCCTACTATAAGTCGGAGGAGGATTTGGGTCGTCTACTTCAAGTCAGAGAAGGACCAGCCAGCATCTATCGAATGGCTCCCGTCCCTGCCGACTACTTGGCCTTCATCAACAACGCCATACCTTTACCAAACGGCCATCACAGCCTGATGGCGCCTCAATCTTGGTAGGGCGGGCTAGGGCATCGGAATGGCATGAGTCCTCCAAGCTACCCGGCTCAGCCCACCCTTTTTTTGCCTCCATCCTTGTAGGGCTAGCCAGGGCATTGGAAGGGCATGAGTCCTCCAAACTACCGGCTCAGCCCACCTTTTTGCGTTTCAATCTTGGTAGGGCGGGCCAGGGCATCGAAAGGGCACGTGTCCTCCAAGCTACCTGGCAGAGCCCACCCCCTTTGCGCCTCCACCTTGGTAGGGCGGGCCAGGGCATTGGAAGGGCAAGAGTCCTCCAAGCTAGCCAGCTCAGCCCACCTTTCTTCACCTACGACTTGGTTGGGCGGGCCTGGGTATCGGAAGGGCACGAGTCCTCCAAGCTACCCAGCTCAGCCCAACCCTTTTGCGCCTCCAACTTGGTAGGGTGGGCCAGGGCATTGGAAAGGCACGAGTCCTCCAAGCTACCTGGTTCAGCCCACCTTTCTTCACCTAAGACTTGGTTGGGCGGGACTGGGTATTGGAAGGGCACGAGTCCTCCAAGCTACCCAGCTCAGCCCAACCCTTTTGCACCTCCATCTTGGTAGGGCGGTACTGGGCATAGGAAGGGCACGAGTCCTCCAAGCTACCCGGCTCAGCCCACCTTTGTTCACCTACAACTTGGTTGGGTGGGCCTGGGTATCGGAAGGGCACGAGTCCTCCAAGCTACCGAGCTCAGCGCACCTTTTTTCGACTACAACTTGGTTGGGCAGGCCAAGGCATTAGATGGGCACGAGTCCTCCAAGGTACCGGCTCAGCCCACTTTTTTCGCCACAATCTTGGTAGGGCAGGCCAGGGTATCGGAAGGGCATGGAGCCCTCCAAGCTACCCGGCTTAGCCCACCTTTTTGCGCCACCAACCCCGACAACTTGTCGGGCCTAGCACCGCTCCAAGCAGGCACGACCCTCAACTTCTCGACAATTACTTCACCATCACCAGGGCACTCGGTGACCCACTTCGACTACACAACTAGCCGGAGCGGGACTCACACCACCAATGACTAGTTGGAATTGATTCCGACTAGTCGGGATCATCAACAAACCAGCACAGCTTCATCAACAAGCGACATGACTTCATCGGCAATCACCAACGAATCAAGATCGCCAATCACACATGAGAAGACTGAGACCTGATTCAAGGAGGTTTTATGAAGATCTTTAGGGAATTTGATTAACCATTGTCTCAAGTTTTATCTCGACACAAGGGGTTTTTTCCCAAAGGATTCATTCAATCACTCGGTTAGGGGATCAAGGAGTTTATCCAAAACAGGGAATGTTCGTTCATCCTTACTTCAGCGCCGTACGATTTGTTTTGGCCCGCCCAAGGCATTCCTTCAGGCTAACCAAGACATCTTCGCATGGTAACTAACGACTTGTCTTGGCCCACCCAAGGACTCCCTTTGGGCTAGCCGAGACATCCTTACTCAACGACTACTTCTGTAACAACGCACGTACAGGATCGCATTGTCCCTTCCTTTGGGCCAACCGAGACATCTTTGCATAGCAACAAAAGGCTTGTCTTGGCCCGCCCAATTAATTGATCAAAATCAAGTGCAGGACCTCGTCATCAACCCCTTTGGGCCAACCGTGACGTTTTTGCAAGTCAACATGTGAATTCTCATGGTCCGCCCAAGGATATGACTGAAGCTACTGGCAAGATTCTTCTCTCCCTTGCTAATTGACTTCCAGTCACCTTTACATACTTCCAGTAATACTCCATTTTACTAGTCCTCGACTAGTACTACGCATAGTCTACTGAAGAGGCCTCGCTCCCATATTTCCAGTAACGCTCCGTTTACTAGTTCTCAACTAGTACTACGCATAGTGTACTGAAGGTGCCTCGCTCCCATATTTTCAGAAACGTTCCATTTTACTAGTTCTCGACTAGTACTACGCATAGTGTACTGAAGGAGCCTCGCTCCCATATTTTCAGTAACGCTCCGTTTTACTAGTTCTCGACTAGTACTATATATAGTGTACTGAAGGGGCCTCGCTCCCATATTTCTAGTATCGCTCCATTTTACTAGTTCTCGACTAGTACTATACGTAGTATACTGAAGAGGCCTCGCTCCCATATTTCCAGTAACGTTCCATTTTACTAGTTCTCGACTAGTACTACGTGTAGTGTACTGAAGGGGTCTCGCTCCCATATTTCCAGTAATGCTCCATTTTACTAGTTCTCGACTAGTACTACGCGTAGTGTACCGAAGGGCCTCGCTCCCATACTTCCAGTCTGCTTTGATTACTAGCTACCGACTAGTATTCTATGTTACTGAAGGGGTTTTGTTCCCATACTTCCACTAACATTAAGACTACTAGTCTCCGACTAGTGCTCTATGTTATTGACGGGGCCTCGCTCCCATACTTTTAATATTTTTCCGTTTACTAGTTTTCAACTAGTTATACATGGAGTTTATTGCAAGGGCAACGCTCCCAACACGGTTTCATGTCTATCAATTGGCTTGCAGGGGACCTGATTTGTACTGAGCTGCTGGGTGAGTCGGATCCAACTTCGATTAGTTGGCTTCATCAACATTTGCCAACGACTACTCCGACTTCGCGAGAACGCTCGACTACATGTCGCTGGTTACAACGACTACTCATCGGATTCGACTCAGACTAGTTGGGTTCATCAACAACCGTCGGCGACTACTGGACTTCGTGAAGAATGCACGGTGACCCACTAGCGACTACTTCGACTATTCGTTTCGCCTACAAACTAGTCGGAATCAACTCTGCTCGGTGACACGCAGGCGACTGCTTCAAAACTAGTCGGAATTGACTCTGACTAGCCTGCTTCTTCAACAGTTCAAGATTCAGCAGCCACTTGGCCAATACCTAGGCTCAGGGGTTGGCACCACCGATTACTAGGCATATCCTATGCAACTCATCTCAGCAATGAAGATTGCATGCCATGATTCTTTGGACCCTTTATTCCAATAATTGGGGATTTGGATTCAAGGCTCGGGGGTTGCGGAACACGTGCCATCAGCAACTTATTTTTAAATCTGCTCGAAGATATGGATAGAAGACTCAAGATTGAATTGACCCTCAGCCTGATTCTGTGAGTTAACCTAAGGCTCAGGGGCTACTCCATATGGAGTGCGAGTTTAATTGCACCCCACATAAAAGAAGACAACTACTCGGGGCATGAGCACCTCATAGCCTCGACGCAGCCATGGAAGTACTCGGAGGACATCTTCAAGATGAAGTTCGGAAGAACTCGAAGACACCTTCAGAAGTACTCAGATGCCTGCAGTACTTGGCTACGAAGAGCTTGGGGGCTTGTCAGACCCAGGTACACGGGACTGTACACGTGGTATACTTTTCTTAGGATAAGGGTTGGGACATGGCCCACGCTCTATATCTATGTAACTACTCGTAGCCTAGTAGAACTGCTCCTATGGTAGTCAAACTAGTCGAATACAGTAGGGAACTACCAGAAAACCACTCAGGGTAGGACTCTAGGGCATGTATCCGCCTAGGACTTCCATGTAAACCTATCCCCCCAGTCTATATAAGGGCGGAAAGGACCCCCTCTAGGGGACAACCCAACGATCATCTAGGGAATCACCCAATCACCATCAAAGGCAATACAAACCATACAGAACGTAGGGTATTACGCTCTCAGCGGTCCGAACCTGTCTAAACCTTGTGTTCTTAATCTCGGCGACACCCTACCTACAAACTCACCACCTCGGGGGTATCCCTCGGTGGGCGTGGCGGTAAAACCCCAACATTTATTATTGTTTATGCTTGAAGAATTGCTATGCGTACCCGAGCTATACAATACTATACGTCCTTTAGTCATGTTCGTGTGAAAATAATGTATGAAAATAACTAACTGTCGTTGACAATCATGTAATTAAGTTATCTAGACATAATAATATTTACAAATATACAAAATGTCAAGATTACAAGCACTAGAAATTATTGTAATGAGCAATCATTTTTGTCTCGACTACAAGTTCTAAGCCCCTCACGACAAGTTCTAAGCCCCTCATGGCGTCGATGCGGATGATATAGGGACCGGATGGCCATCGTGGTAGAACTCACCTTTAGGATCAATGATCTCCTTCAAAATGAATCCTATGAGCTGCTCCGACACAGCCATGATCCTATCCACATGGAGAACTTCATTCTTGATTCACATCATCTATCATTTTTTAAAAATAAAGCTCGGTATATCAATTCTTCACGACAGTATAATTAGAAACATATTTATGAATGGTTTGTACGTACTCTTAGGTCCTCCATCATAGCCCTCCCAAAATAGGTTAGAGTGTGCATGTAATCACATACGTAGTACCTACACCAATTATTTCCTCCTTTTTGTCTCGAACACTAAAAAAGAAACAAATTAGTTATAATTGTATGCGTATACAGAATAGTAAATGAGATATGCAAAGAGTAGAGGACCCACATACCGGGAAGTACATTATAACATCCAATTCTTTGTTAAAATTACCATTTTGCTTTTTCACAAAAGCTCTCCACACCCTGTGCATAAGAATAAAAGGTAAACGTTCAAAGCTTAATTGATCCCAAAATAGTTGTGTTTTATGCAAAATAAATTTACCTATTCAATAGGTCTAAGAAGTGTTTGATTTTGTCCTTTTTTTACTGCTTGGAGTCGTACAATATAACTTTACTAGTCTCCATGCAAAATATGAGCAAAATCCAATGAAAGCTGCACATAAAGATATACAAGCATCTATATATATATATACACACATCATTAAAGTTAATATTTATTTAGGAACAAAAAAGAATTACTAGACGATCAAAACTTACTCATAGTTGTAGGGTATGAATATATAGGGTTTGTAATATTGTTGCATTAGGGCTTGGTACATGTTTGTACACGTTTGCTTATAGTCATCCAGTAAATTTTTTTGATTGATAAGCATGGGAAGCATGAAACCCACCCGATGTTCCCATCCTTCTTTTCGGCACTTTTGAAGCCCCATTCTACATTATACAATATAAATTAGATTGTACACAAAGAATAGAGTGTTGATTAATAAAACATAACAATGTAGAGATTGGTCGACACTACAGAATCCAGCAAGACACGAGAGAGATGTGGAGGGTGTCTCGATAGTATATTGCATGCACATCTTCAAAGTCAATCCAGAAGTCATCGTCCACATGGAAGAAATCATGATGGCGATACTTCACTCCAAACTTGTACTGGCCAGCCTTCAAACATTCCATGTACAATTTATGGAACGCGTGTATCTGCGTGGGTAGGTTGATGAATTCCTCATCAGTGACAAAGGGTCTTCCATGCTCATATGGATGAGCAGCAATGAAGGCAATTGGGATTTCATCATCTTGCCCGGTTGCCTGCTCAATGGTAAAACCCGTTTCTTCCAAAAACTCCGTCATGTATTGCTCTTTCTACGTCGTCACCCAGAGGGGCTCAATTTTTTTTGTTGTGTGCCTAGCTGAGGAACGCCCTTGCCACTTTGCCTCATTCTCTGGTGGACCTTTATCAGCGTGCGGTCGTAGTCCGAGGGTAGTTTTACTAGTCTCTTGGCGATGTCGCTCAAACAAGTGTAGAACTTTTCTGCCTCGACTGGATCAAATGGCACCCTCTTCTCTGGTACTTTAGGTTTGAAATGTTCTGTTAGCTCAGGGCACGTGTGCTCCGCCAGTTCCTCATGGGTCATTTTGTAAGCTAATTTTTTCTTAGAGCCTATTTTCTTTACGAAAATCCTCCGTTTCTTGGGGGTTCCAGCCGGTGGGAGGGATGATGTCTATTTTTTTCCTTTGGCTGGTGTTGGAGGAGTTGGAGTACACCTAGCCCTTGGCAGAGATGATGGTGAAGGAGCCCGTGGTGGCGGAGACGAAAGACCACCAAAGTCGCTATCATCATCATTATCCAGGCCTTGAGATGTAGGAGGATCCACGGGAGCCACTATATTCCCAATAAGTTTGATGTGGACCTTGCGCCATAGAATGCAACCGTGGAGTGCCTCTCCCAACATCTGTTCTCCATCCCCTCCAATAAAATCAAGCTCGAGCTTTTCATTTTGTCCGCCAGCTTTGACGATCTGCTCCACGGTGACAACGGAGTAACCAGTCGGTACCTACCTACCATGAATCGTACCACCAGGAATCACCCTTAAGGCTGACCCGTAGGCTACCAGAGCAATGATATTTTTGGCTTTCACATGTAGCTCACATGGTGTATGCATGGTGATATCATCCACTGGGTATCTTTGGGTCTCAACCGCTGGCACATTCTCTTGGGGCTCATCCCCAGGGGCAGCCATGGATGCGCAGCTAGTACATCGCTGAGAAGCCGGGCTAATCACAACATCCGGCTGCGTCCCAGTGCCCTGTTGCTGACTTAGAGCAACCGCCACTGCCTGTTGGACCCTTGCGTCTATCTCATTTTCTAGCTGTTGCACTTTTCTGGTCATGTCATCTTTTAAGGCACAAAGTTTGTCCTCCTATTCTGCCTTCCTTTTGCGATGAGTCTTGTACGTGCTATCTCCGGCCCAAGCAACTTTCCATGGGACCACGCTGATGCCGCAAGCTCGTCCAGGGTGTTCGGGGTTCTGTAAGGCTCTGGTTAGCTCATCGTTCTCCCTGTGAGGCTCGAATGTTCCTTCTTTGGCCTCTTGTATTGCTTCTGCCAAATTTCGGGCCACTTCTTCCATTGCCGGGGGCACCACCAAAGTACTATCCTCTTGGTTAAGTGTGACACCATTAGCAAACAACCGTTGCTTCGATCTTCTAGCCAGTCCCAAGTCACCAGCTGGATACCTCTATCCATGAGGTCCTGCTCCATATTCTGCCATTTTTTAATCTCCTTATATCCACCCGGCCTGAGGCGGTGGTTGTATTTCTTGGCGGCCGCATTGATCTTGTTCTTTTTAGATAACTCCTAAGCTTCCTCGGACAACTTGTATTTGTTGAACTCCTCCCAGTAAGATTTGACCTAGGGGAAACTGTCCTAGTTCGGTATCCATGTCCTGCTTGAAGTAGTTTCCAAATAATTTCTTCTTAAATGTTGAAAATGCAACGGCCATCTTTTTCAGGGCACATTTCTTCACAAGTTCTTCATCTACTCCTTCTGGAAGAGTAAACATATCCTTGAGTTCTCTGCATAGCATCTCCTTTTGGTTTTGGTTTGGAGGCACGGCGTAGCGTTCTTTGTCTGGATTCTTTGTTTAACAGTCTTGTGGTGATTGGCATATGTGCCCGAACAACAACCCCACACTAGCTAGTAAACCTTTTACCAGCCTCCTCAGGAGCACATGGGCAGCCCTCTGGTTCCACTTGTGTGACGACCTGTCTTCCCTCCATCTTCTTGGTCTGCCGATCGTTTCCATTTGGACTTGCTACTCTTCGGTCCGGAGGACTGAAAAAAGATATATTAATAACAAAAATAATACTAATATAAAATTTATATAAAGTTTCCGTAAGTATATATATGCATAAGATACGTGCCCCGATAGGATTCTCGCTGGGAACAGGCTGCTCATGCCTTAGTGCAAAGTCATCATCATCTTCTTCTCCAAAGCCATCACCGGACATATTTAGGAACGAATCAGCAGTCTGGGCCTCTTCTTCACCATATTGTTCATAGACTGCCGTACTATAATGGTTGATTGCATCCATAAGGAACTGTTCGGCGTCTTGACCATCGCCAACACCGTCCATCTTAACTGAAACCCTAAGACATCAAAGATAAACAAATTAGCAAGTTTGTGTATGTATGTGTGTGTGAGAGAGAGAGAGTGTGTGTGGAAGTGTATGTGTGTGTATGTGTGTGTGTTTAGGTGTGAGTGCTAGTGAGTGTGTGTGTGTGCGTGTGCGTGTGTCATCAGAGAGTGTGTGTGTGTCTCAAAGCGTGCGTGTGTGTATGTGCGCGCACAATAATTAATAAGTCTAGAAAATGACACACGTAATTTTCATAAACCAAATTGTATATACACATCTTTCAAATTACACATCCTTATAATACATATACGTAAAATTTCATAATTAAAGAACTAAAAATATCTAAAACAACTAAGAATCTGAATACACAAAAATAACGAAAACTTAATTTGAACCTAAACTAAACCAAAACTGAATTTGAACCTAAACTAAAGGAAAACTAAATTTGAACCTAAACATATATATATGCATTAAACAAAATAAACTAAATTTGAACCGCGGCATCAAGGCGGAGGGGTGACGCGAGGACCGGCGTGGCGTCGAGGCGCGAGGTGGAGGGGTGGCGCGCAGACTGGCGCGGCGTCAAGGCGCGAGGCGGAGGGGCGCGAGCGCCGGTGCCAGCGCAGGTGGCGAGAGGCAGCAGCGGGCGCGACACAGGGCACAAGAGCAGGTAGTGCGCGGGCGGAGGACACCGGCAGAGGCGGCGCGCGCGGAGGTCAGAAGCGGCGGCACAGGCCAGGCCCGAGTAGAGGACGAGATGGGGCGCACATGGAGGGGCGTCGAGGCCGGGGCTGCACGGTCGAAGGAGGCGAGGGCCGATGCGGCGTGGCCAGAGGAGGCGAGGGTCGGTGGCGGTGTGGTGGCGGAGGACGGGGAGTGCGAGGGGGAGCTGAGCGTCGATCAGGGGCGTGTCAAGGAGTGGAGGAGGAATACAAGGGAGGAAGAAGGGCCAAGGATATTTATACCCCAGCCCTTAGGTACCTGGAGAAAAGGTCACCGGTACCTAAAGAAGGCTTAGGTACCAGGTAGAAAATACAACCGTACCCCAAGGTTGAGCCTTAGGTACCGGGTGAAAACTGCACCCTATACCTAAGGGGCTCCAACGGGCGAGAACGAATCCCCCCCCCAAGGTATCGGGTGCATATCTCCACCCGGTACTTAAGGGGGTACACGGAATTCATTTCCCGCCATTTCATTTTTCTTTCTTTTCTGGTTTTGTTTTGTTTTTGCTTTTCAGAAAGTCTTTCAATTCCCTAAAAAATCTAATATGGGCTCAAAAATTCACCGAAAAAATTGTAAATGTTGTACTTTTTTTCTAATTATAGAAAAATATGATATATTAGTGAGTGAGTGTGTGTGTGTTAGTGGGTGAGTGAGTGAGTGAGTGTGTATGTGTGCGTGTGTGTTAGTGAGTGTGTGTGTGTGTGTTAGTGGGTGAGTGAGTGAGTGTGTATGTGTGTATGTGTGTGCGAGACAGAGTGTGGTGTGTGAGAGTGTGTGTGTGAGAGAGAGAGTGTGTGTGTTTGTGTAATTGACAACATAATATTACAAATAGTTGAAATCATGACTAAAAAATTGTACATGATGACTAAAAATTATTCAAGAGATAATTAACCATCTAATGGAATATTAACGATAGTTTTCTTTACAATCGTTCCTTCATTATGATCATGGCGTATGTAGGGAGCTTTGTCCATTAGTATCTATGGCTTCTATATGGACACCACTATTTTGATTGGTGCTCTTTTTGTCCTGGGATCTTGTGTAAAATGTGTATCCATTAATTTCATATCCCTAGTACGTCAAGATTGTATTGGATGGACCCCTAGCCAACTAGGCAAGTTGTTCATGAATGTCCTTGTTGGCCATAAGTTCCGTGCATAACCAGGTGGGAAAAGTTTCGATGTGGTTCTTTATAATCCAGGCTTCAGACTTCCAAGGGTACTTGCTTCGTACGATCTGCCTATGCTCCGCGATGTACGGAGCCACCAAGGCTGACTGTTGCAGAACCGTGAAATTTGCTTTGCACAACAAAGCATGATTATTGGCATTTATTGATTTCTTTCCTAGTGTGCCCTTTCCATTCAGTCTCCCCTCATGCCGTGATACTGGAACCCCAATCAGGCAAAGTTCATCCACATAGTCAACACAAAACTCAATGACCTCCTCTATCACATAACCCTTGGCAATGCTTCCTTCTGGACGAGCACGATTATGAATGTATTTCTTTAGGACTGCAAAGAATCGTTCAAAAGGAAACATATTATGGAGGAAGACAGGCTCGAGAATATAGATCTCTTTGACAAGGTGAACCAGGAGATGCATCATAATAATGAAAAATGATGGAGGAAATATCATCTCAAAGCTAACTATACTTTGGACAACATCCTCCTGTAGCTTCAGCAAACTCATTGGATCGATTGCCTTCTATGAAATTGCGTTGAGGAATGCATATAGCTTTATGATTGTTGCTTGAACATTATCCAGTAGAATACCTCTTAATGCAACTGGAAGTAGTTGCGTCATCAGCATGTTACAGTCATGGGACTTTACGTGTGCAAATTTCTTCTCTTTCATATTTAGTAGCCTCTTTATATTCAAAGAGTAGCCTGACGGGAGCTTGATACTGTTCAAACATTCAAACATACTTTCCCTCTTCTCTGGATGTAGGGCGGCTCTCTGTTTCATAAGTTGCAGGTCTTGCCGTGCTTCCAGTGTATCTTTCGGCTTACCATACACACCAAGGAAGCCTACCAGGTTCACACAAAGATTCTTGGTGAGGTGCATCACGTCAATTGTGTTGCGGACCTCTAAAACTTCCCAATAAGGTAAATCCCAAAATATACTATTTTTCTTCCACATAGGTGCACGTCCTTCAACACTGGGCACTGATCTGCTATCAGATCCCTTTCCGAAGACTACTTTATATCTTTGACCATTTCAAATACCATTTTCCCACAAATGTGCCTAGCCTTCGTATGATGATCTGCCTTTCCACCGTAACGAGCATGCTTCTTTCTTAATGGATGCTTCACGGGAAGAAATGGATGATAGCTCATGTATACAATCTTCCTATAGTCCTTAAGATACATGTTGTCAATTTAATATAAAGAATGGGTGCATGCCCTATAACCCTTATTGGAGTGTTCAGACAGGTTGCTAAGTGCAGGCCAATCATTGATGGTTACGAAAAGCAATGCACGTAGGTTAAAATATTCCTCTGCGTGCGCATCCCACACACAAACCCCCTCATCTTTCCACAGCAAAAGAAGATCGTCAACCAGTGGTTTCAGGTACACATCAATATCGTTACCAGGTTGCTTCGGTCCGAGATAAGCACCGGCATCATAATGAACTTCCGCTTCATACACAGCCAAGGAGGAAGATTATATATACAAAGTGTCACAGGCCAAATACTATGGCCACTGCTCTGTTCACCGAAAGGATTCATGCCATCTGTGCTTAAGCCAAACCTCACGTTCCTTGCATCATCTGCAAAAGTTGGAAATATTTTGTTCACCTTTATCCACTGGGACCCATCAGTTTCCTCGTTTCTTTGTGCTATAGCATCAACTTTGCATTGGTTTTGTTTATGAACAATGTTTCAAATTAATTATAACATGTATAACAATTATTATATCATTAGCTAACTACATCAAAATCACTTGCAAACTAAAACTATAAAATTTAATTAGCAAGTGTATAATAATTATAAACTAAATCAGAATCTAACTGCACCGAAGAAAATTAATTGCTAGCTCAAGGAAAAAATTTCTAACCTTTTTAGAAAAAAATTGCAATCCCCCTCCCACCCTCACTCGGTGCCATGAATAGTGCAGAGTTCATGGCGGCTCGGGGAGGGGGCTGCTATATATAGGCAGCGGTATTAGTAGCAGGTCGTGGTATGACCCGGTGCTTATGCTCAATCATTAGCGCCGAGTCATGCCACGACCCGGCACTAATGCCCGGCGAGGTTGTAGCACCAGGCCGTGCCACGACCCGGTGCTTTTGGTGACAGAGAATCTCTAGCACCGGATCTTGGCACTACCCGGTGCCTATGTTGGATCATTAGCACCGGGTAATGGCACGACCAGGTGCCTAAAGCCCTCCATGGCCACCGCATGCTTGGCCACTGACCGCTAAGCTAATGGATTGATGCTTTGCTGTTGTGTTGTGCCCGATGTCTCATCTCGTCTGGGTGGATGCTTTGCCACCACAGTTATGCCACTAGTAAAAAATCCTTCATTAGTCCCGGTTTCCAAACTGGGACTATTTATCCAGGACTAATGTGTCTGACCCTTTTATCTCGGAGACTATTCAACCGGGACTAATGTTATTTTTCAGAAATAAAAGAAAATCAGCTCGCCAACTTGCGTACGTGGCCAGCTTCTCCAAATCCAAATACTTCTCCAAAATTGCAATCACAAAATCAATCACAACCATAAAGAAATCATTCACAAATAAATCCCAGCCACATATACATATTTGAAAGAAAAAGTAAAAAAACAATCTCTCCCTTGTGCGCCTAGCCGCCGCCTGCCGCGGTCTGGCCACGATGCTCGCTAGGGCCTGGCCAGGCCACCCGCGCTGCCACCCGCTGGGGCTCGGCCGAGCCGCCCCTACCGGGCCTAGCTGCACCACCCCCACCGGGGCCTTGCCGCGCCGCTCACCGTGGGCCCCGGCCACCGCCGTGCAGCGCAGCTCACTGCGGGCTCGAGCCGCCACCGCACATTGCTGCTCGCTACGGGTCCGAGCCGTCACCGCACAACGCTACTAGCCATGGGCCTGCGCCACCGCTCGCGTGTCTCACCGTCGGGCGCCCAATCTAGCCTTGGAAGAAAAGGGAGAGGGACAGCAGAGGGAAGAGGGTAAGGCAGTGCAAGAAACAAAGGAAAGGATGTGGCTTGGGTGAGAGACCAGAGAGAGATAAGTAGATGTACATGCGCGAAAAAAAATCCTTTGAGTTTTTGGTCCCGGTGGTTTGCACCACCCGAGATTAATGCTCCCCTTTTGTCCTGGCTGGAACCACCCACCAGGATAAAAAAGAGATCAGATAGGCTACCAATAGGGTCTAAAATCCCTCTCTGGTCCTAGCTATTGCACCCGGGACCAATGTCCACATTAGCCTCGAATCCAAAACCAGCCAGGATAAATGGGTTGGATGGATGACTATTTCTGTAGTAGTGTGGGAATCCAAATCCACATTAGTAATCTCTATAGATAATCATGGCCACGATGTCTCTGTTTAGTGGGAATAGATGTTTTTATCGTTTACTTAAGTTCTAGGTTTGTTAGGCTAGGTGGATCCCTTTCTTTTCTCTCTTGTTTGCTTTAGTACAGTCATTTGCTACTTGCTTGGTAGTTTTGTAAAGTACGAGAGTTCTCTCATAGTTGTGTTGTTATAATTATCTTCCTCTTAATAAAATATGTGCTCAGGCACGTTCGCAAAAAGTGTGCTGCTAGATTGGGCCAGCCAAAGTTTATCAGCAGTCTACCAAAACCTCTCTTCTCTATAGCATCGACAATTCGACACGTGAGGTGAGCAAAATGTTGTATGTCCACTTCCTCCTGGTCTCTGAACATTGGGCATTTGGCAGGGTGTGGCAGACCTCGTCTAGCCAAACAATCGGCAATCCAGCAGTGGTTCAGGTGATGGCATCTAGGCAAAGTATAGATGAACAAGATTGATGTACAGGTTTGTTTGATGATGAATCTATCAATATTCCATCTGATAACTTTAGATAGTTAAATTTGATACATGATGGTTCTGAATGTTTGAAAAAATTTCATTGAACGGATCCTGAAACATTAATTTTGGTCCAAAAGTGAGTTGTGCTTCAGATTAAAATATAAATCTTGTTCTGTCCATGAATATAGTTTTAGTTTGCTTCTGTTACTCGGACGATCTCAATGTCCTGAAGGAGCTGGTCCTAATTGAATCCAGACACATATATGGACATAACACATAATTGTATCGGTTTCTACTTTCCATCGTTCCAGATGCATGGATGCAAATTATATATATATATATATATATATATATATATATATATATATATATATATATATATATATATTAGGTCACCAGGTCGACCTAAAAAGTTGATAAATTAACTAGAATGGCATTCTGCAAAAAAATAATTTAGGAGAAGAAATGAACTAGAGTGGCGTACCATTATAATTAATTAGATAACCCAAAAAATACTATGAATTCTTCGGATAAAATTAGAACCATAGTACCTTTCTTTCTCAATAAATTAAATTCCGCGTTCCACAAAATGGCAAACATGTCATCCTCCATCACCACCTAGCACTAACACAAGTAACGGTAAATTCCCCGGAGGCTCCTCAGTGAACCTTTTGTCTCCGCACTTGAAGCTCATCATGCTATATTCCAAAAATGGTCAGAAAAATGCCTTCTCGAACCATGCTAATGCAACTGATAGATAACCAACCATACATCCAGTAAAAGTCAGATACTCACTACTGTGCTTATTCACATTTCCATTGTGCTCCAAATTAAACAAAAACACTAAGAGGAAGGTAAAAAAATTGATACAAATCTACCGGTGGTGCGGAAGGCACTGAATGTCTGAACACTAGTGCACGTGTTGCTGAGGATGCAAGTGGGTCCATCTAAGATCCGGTTGCACACAACTCTGAAACTGAAATTTGCAAATGTGACAAAACCGTCAAGGAAATCGCAAAGACCGTCAATTAAGTTTATATATAATTTCAGTTCGCGCGTGCCAATTAATATGCATTATTGTTAAGGTGCAACCGCATTTAATTTATTTTTTAGTCGACCAATGGTCGCTCTAGTTATCAGATAGGGTAATTAAAAACAACCCTTTAACAAAGAGCAGCTATCTCTTTTCTCCTTCTCACTATACTATTTGAGATTTGCTACAAATTGATTTAATTTGGGATGGAGTACTATAGAAGATGAATCTAGCCAATGGATTCATACCATTATCTAAACTTTATTGAAATATTCATAGAGATAGACAGTGAAAAGTAGAATGCATACGCATATCAAAACAATAATTATTTTGAGACTAAAGTGTAGCTATAACGTAATTGTTGATCAGTTGGCTACATAAGCTAGAAACATGCTTTTAATTTTCAAGCAGATTTTTATTTGTAAGTAGTTGACCATATTATTAGTAAACTTGCACCCTAGCCAGGCTCAGCTTTAAAGACTCTATAAAGGAATCAATCAACTTGAACTTTTTGTTTCTCATTGCCGCCACAGCTACGCATGAGACATGCCGTCCCTACTAATCAATACCTGTAAAAAATTGTATGTTGGACCCATCTTTTTCATCCCGAAGTCCCTGCATATTGCACACTACTCGAATAAAGAATTAGTTTCGCAAATTCCAGCCCCTTCATAGTGAACACCCTTAGACACCCAGAAACTAAATAAGAGTATGCAGAAAACCCCAATCCATGCATGGATTCGAATGGTCCTGACCAAGAAAACAAAATTAATAAGTGACTATTTTTTAAGTATTTGGTACTATATCTCGCTAAAGGCGTCTTTGGGAGAGCTCCACTCCAACTTTTCTAGCTTCGCTGCATGAACTCCCTGCCAAATACATCCAGCTCCGGAAATTTCAGATCCGAAAACTCCAGAAAAAAGTTGGGGCCAACTCCATATTTTTTATAGAGCTCCTCAAAGGATGCTCCAAAAACTTTATTTTTATATTTTTATAGAGTTGTGGAGTAATTACCCATCTATACCATTGGTTACGCGAAACATTTCACTAAAAAAAACAACTGACGCCCCACCACCGCCCGATCTTTCTTCTTCCGTCCGCCCGACCCTTCCTGTTCCTCACGCGCTAGCTGCATCTAGGGCACCGCTGCTGTATCTGTTCTGAGCGCCGGTGGCGGGTTCACCGGCAAAATAAGCCCCCAGGTGGTCGGCACTTAGGCAGCCGGAACCCTCGATTCTGTTCCCAGGTGCTCGGCACCCATCAGCAGGCTGCTGGCGCTCAGGCAACCGGCGCCCACGGCATTCAGCTCGCCACCGCTCTGAACAAACCAACACAAGCCGCACAAAGAAGCACACATCGAACCGCTTGGAAGATTCTTTATTGGCCCTGATGAAAGGCAAGCTAGCTCGACCGTCAAGCAACGCGCATCGCGTCACGGACCGCGCAGGGAGGCGTTTCGCCTCGCCCCGGCACATGGCGGCCGCGACGGTGCGGCCCCGCCAGGGCCTAGCACTACCGGATTCAGGCCCTTTGAAGCCCCGATACACTCGGAAAAGGCTTTGCCGAGTGTAACACTCGGCAAAGGGCACTCGGCAGCGATTTTATCGGCAAAGACGTCTTTACCGAGTGCCTTTTGTCGGGCACTCGGCAAAGGCTTTGCCGAGTGTCCAGGACAGCACTCGGCAAAAGAAAGTAGCCGTGACGGCGTCTTTGCCGAGTGCCCTTGGCTAGGCTCTTTGCCGAGTGCCTGGGACGTGGCGCTCGGCAAAGTCCAGGTCACTTTGCCGAGTGTCTGCCCTTGGCACTCGGCAAAGTTTAGGTCACTTTGCCGAGTGCCTTTCCTCTACACTCAGTAAAGTGTTTTTTTTAAAGATTTTATTTTGTTTTTTCTCTGTCTCCGGATGGGGAGCCTCCATTTTACACACGCACATATTCACACAGGCATATTATTTGAAATTTCACATACACAACCAAATTCACCCAAGTCTTATCATCACACAACCAAATTTACCAAAGTCTCATCATCACACAACTAAAATCACATACACAAGTTCACCACACAAGAGTTAACAAAGATAAAGGTTCTCAAATGCCAAGTCTACAAAGTGCAATATAAGTTTTACAACAACTAGTCTCTTTGCCATCGCCAACAAGTCTTTCCAATGTCAAGTGAAGGTTCTCAAATCCCTCTCTTTCCAGCATAGACAGTGTACCAATATATTACAAAATTAAAAGGTATTGACTACAAAAGATTTCGTACTCTTTTTGACCAACAAGCATGCATAACATTAGGAATGCAGATTTGTAACCAAAATGACAAGGACATACCGATTTCGAGAACCATCACCAAGGTGGCAGATTTGGAGATGGCTGATTTGGAGTTGCCTGATTTAGAGATGGCGTAGCATGCGGATCATTTGATGCCGCCGATTGTCTCTAACAGAGGAGAAGAGATTGCATGTGAGACAAGATAAATGACGATCATACATAAATACAACTTATCCCCACTCACAGGAGTAGAGTACGGATCAGGTGGTGGAGGTTGCGCAAACAGAGAAGCTGGCGGAGGTACACCCGTTGCAGCGCTAAGACTCTGCATGTAAGTAAGTACATCCTTATCCTTTGCTCCAACTCCTGTCATTTCCTCGTCTCTTCTTCCAGCCGGCCCTGCACAGTTTTCACCCCAATGTTACAATAATGCAAAGAAAAGGTACGTAACAATCAACGAACGACGGATAAAGAAGGAATAACCTGGAGTGCCTGTATCTGATGGCGTGAAGTGTCCTGCCGAGGTTGTATGGCTGGGCTCGCACTCGTGCTCCTTGCTCGAATCTGAGAAAGAGTAGGAGTAGAGGACGAGTCAATTGCGTCATCGGCAATCCAGTACCGTCCTTTCTTCTTACCTCCTCCGACCCTCATGACGATCTCTGTGTCAAGGTCCTCTGTGGTGGGATCATATTCTAGGCCATGGACCTCCCTTGCCATCGATGTGTACTCACTGAGGCGGGTGTGGATACTCTCATTGTTGTATGCCTCGGACCCGTCCTCCGGGTTGTAGTTGACGTCGGAGGTCGCCTTTCCCTTGTGGGACAGAGCAAATGCCGTGAAGAGGTTGCAAGGCTGGCCACCATGTGACGGTGACTGCGAGAAAAGCAACAAGATGATTAGAAAGCATGCATAATTGAGTGTTAGATGAAATAAATGTATTCGCGTACCCATGCTTCAGCATATCCGCTGAGATTGCGGTTGCCTTGATGGTGTGCTACACCTGGCATCATCAAACGTCGCTCCCGGCAAGCAACGTGATTCTCCTCCCACTCCTCTTTGCCGAGTGTCTTCGACTAGGCACTTGGCAAAGACTAACGCCGTTAATTGCCGTTACGTCTTGGCGCTCATTTGCTGAGTGTCTACCTTTGCCGAGTGCTCGACACTAGGCAAAAAATTCTTTGCCGAGTGTTTTTCTTTGCCTAGTGTATGGCACTCGGCAAAGGAGGAGTTCACCGTGTGTTTTCCTTTGCCGAGTGCAGCACTCGGCAAAGAGGCTCTTTGTCGAGTGCCCGATATTTTGCACTCGGCAAAGCCCTGAACACTCGGCAAAGGCCACGTTTCCGGTAGTGTGGACCACGTCCACGAACGTCAGGTTGGCACGGCACACAACCACGTCGGCGTTGTCCGCCCCTGCCAGTGCCGTGGCCGCGACCGCGCCGGCCCCATCCAGGCTCACGCCGGCCTACAGCACCGCCAGCTCCGCGACATCGGCCGTCGCCGGCAGCAAGCTGGTCATCGCGACAACGTGTGGCCAATACGGTGCTCATTTGTCAGCCCGAGGCGGCCGCCGCTTGGTGCGGCTACCGGGTCGG
This sequence comes from Panicum hallii, assembly GCF_002211085.1. Taxonomy (NCBI): domain Eukaryota; kingdom Viridiplantae; phylum Streptophyta; class Magnoliopsida; order Poales; family Poaceae; genus Panicum; species Panicum hallii. The sequence goes on from NC_038045.1 coordinate 13,021,004, forward strand.
TGGTCTTCACGACGGTCACCGGTGCGTGTCGCCTCCCCATCCTCCTTAGGGTCACATCGAGATGTACATCAAGCAGCGCGGCGTGCGCAGGTGGAGCACGCGCTGGGTCTGCCTGCAGACGCTCAGTGCCGCGTGCTTCCTCGTGTCCGTCACCTTTGCCATCGGATCCACGGCGTATGGCTAAACCACTGCAGCTTTCATGTAGCGGGTCGGTATTAAGAAAAAAAAAAGTATTCCTTCTAAAGCCTCCTTTTCCCTGGAGTCGAACTAGAGTTGGTAAACTGAGCTATTTTTTTGAAGTTCAAGTGCTCCTAAACATACTCTAAATCACCACATTATATTTGTCCTTGTATTATATCAAATAATTATAATTAGGCCAAGCTCAACCAATAAGTAGTTAGATGTCAATAAAAAAGACTGATTGGCAAATAATTTAGTTTTAAGCAGGATATTTCTTATCAAAAGGCAAACTTTATATATATAGTTATCTGATAAAGCTTGTAGACTGGTACATTGCTGTTATCTAAAATTTTTTGGACCGGTTTGTTTGAATTCAACTTCGGAGTTAAGAATAAACAAATTTGGTGTGGCCTCTATATGAACAACCATCAGCTAGCATATGTGAGTTCGCTAGTCTAGGATTTGATTCTCAACCAGAGCTCTAGGTTATTTCCTATTTCCATATGCATATTTGCAAATTTTGTTGAAAAAATTGAAGGGGATCAAACAGCAAAAAACCACCTAAACTTGTGACGCTAGCCGAAGGCGAGTGATGCCAGGAAGGTACAAATGCGAGGTCATGCTTGGTATAGATTATTTTTCATTTGTAAATTCAAAGAAGCGAAAAAAAGCTGACAATATATTTGCCTATAACACCAACAATCACAGATACGGTGAACTCTAGTTATCCAAGGTCTTTGTAGTAAAACATTTATTAATTTGCATTTGGTATTCACGCGTCATCTAAAACACAAATTGCAAGGCGGATTGAGCCTAGATTAGTTAGTAAGGTTCCTTGTGGTGAAATCTATCCATTCGGATTTGAGTACTCAACTCGACACGGATGTTTATATTTTTCTGAATGTATTCCAAACTTTAATCGGCACTATATTTTTCGGTTGTAAGCGATGTGCTTGTCGATAACAAGGTGCTTATAGTAACTTCATCAATCTCGAGATCTGCCGGCTCAACATCTCAGAGGCGTTCATATGAGTAGGATTATATATGCGCATTCATAAGGATCAGTGTGCGCATGTTTATGTGAGCATCTATGTGAATACTGTGTTTAAAACAACCACAAATTGCAGCGGAAGGGAACAGCAACACGAGGAGCCACCACCTTAATCCAGAGTGGCAAACAATGCTTTGAGTTCAGCTTAACTCAGGCCCTTTTCTCCTTCTCTTCTTCCCTCCACCTCTAAGTGGCACTACTAATATTCAACTAACTATGATCTGTATAAGCTTGAGTGTAGCAGAAATAAAGGAAATTCTAGAAAAGTGAGGTGCCCAGGTTTTCTTGATTAAACAGCCTGTAAAAAGGATATATATATATAGATTGAAGATAGAAGAAGATAGCACAAATGTAACCTTGTGTTTTTAGTTTGATTGATCGCACATCATGCTGTAAGAAAAAACATACAACTACAATTTTTTCGAAAAAAATCTAATTTACACCCTCGAACTATCATAAAAATCTAATTTTCAACCTTCAAATCAAAACCGGATAACAAGGGATATCCAACTGTTGAAACCGGACAAGTTTGGCCCTTTAGGTGGTTTCAAAGGTCATTTTTTATATTTAAAAAATTTAAAAAGTTCTTGTTAGATCTAAAAATTAAAACTAATTCAGTTTAAATAGAAAAATATGAAACTAGTAAAAAATTTCTAAAAATGTAGCATGTGTGATGTTGCTCTACTTCAAACAAATACTAGGAATATGAAAAAATTGGATGCGAATAACTAACAAGTAGAGTACCAATTTACGCTTTTAGAAAAATACTGACATCTGTTTGGTACCTTTTGCTTTAAAATGAATTACTTATGAATTTTTTAGTTTAAACTTGAATATTTTTAATTTTCACAAAATGAAAACCATCTTTGCAACCACCTAAAGGACTAAATTTATTCTGGTTTGACAGCCGGATGATCTCTGTTATCCGATTTTATGTATAGTTAAAGGTTAAAAATTAGACTTTTGTGATCATCCGTGTAAGAAAGGATACTGAACGAGACACACGTGAAAATGTTACATACCTAAGATACCAAATTTTAGTATCTAGGTACAAAAATTATGGTACCTTTCATGATTTTAAATCTCCGGCTAAGACGTTTAGCGGTAGGGCTGCCGCTACGGTGTTTAGCGGGCTACAGCCGATATTTAATGGGCTATAGCCGGCTTTAACGAGCTAAATACCATAGCGGCTGATCTTCCTAGCAGCTATAACCAACTATAGCGGCAGCTATAACTGAAAACGTTGTTACCTTTTTAGTACCCATACTAAGGACAGTAAAAAAAACTTGTCTCACAAAAAGTAATGCTACTGCTACTACATGCATACTGCGGAGATGCCGCAAACAAGCCAAGATCCACAGCATACTGTTCGTGGTGATCGAGGTATACGCTAAGTCAGCCCCCAGCTGCTCGTCGCCGCCCCTGACGCAGACTTCCATGCCGAGAGGCCCAAGATAGAGAACTTCTCCTCGCCGGTGTTCATGAACTGGGCTGCCTCGCCGCCGCCGCCGTCCGTTCTACTGGTGCTCGTTGTTGGTGGGGGCTCGTCGGGCTTCGGAAACAGCATGACGTCCTCGCAGCCGCTGCCGTTTCCGGGACCCAGCGGAGCGGTCTCTTCAGGCATGAGGTAGAGCAGCACGTCGTCCTCCTCGCCCTCCATCTCCGTACCCTCGAGCAGCAGCCTGCTGCAGGGAGCGGCAGCGTCATCGTCTTCCTCGTCCTTGTACTGCCCTCCCAGGTTCAGCGAGCGCAGCGGGATGCTGGGCGACAGCCCGGCGGACACAGACGGCGAGCCCGGTGACTTGGTGTCTGTGCCCGACGCGGACGGCGCAGCCTCCGCTGGCTTCGGAGCCTCCTTGGCCGGGTACGGGGACACCGGCTGCGCCTGCGCCTTGTTGCGCGTGGTGCCGGCGAGGGAGTTGCGGTGGAGCGGGACGGGGTGGCTGTGGTCGCCGGTGTAGGTGACGATCAAGGTGGCCGGGTCGGCGCGGCAGCGCTCCACCTGCTTCCGCGCCTTGCAGTCCTTGTCGGTGCTGCACCGGTAGTACCCACGCGGGTACGGCGACCCCTTGATCGGTTTCTGCCCGTACTTGCGCCACGCCCAAAGGTCCGCCGGCGGCCCGCCCACCGGCACCCGCGTCACCTCCTTGTTCACATGGCTCTTCTTGCTCCTGATGTACACACCAGCGTGGTCGGTAAATCAGTCGCAGAGTAGAGGAATCTGGCGAAGATTCCGCGAGCATCTTATTATCGAGCACGCTAATGGCAGATATATAGATACATACTTTCTCTTTGACCGAGAGGGCCCGGCACGGCCGGATGTTCGCGGCTTGCCCGGCGGCCCGTCGGCTTTAGACCGCTGGGGCAGCGCTTCGTTCCTCGGCGACGATGGCTGCGGGGCCTCGAGCTTCGGCGAGGCGAAGAAAGCCTGGAGGCAGAGGTCGTCGACGGCCGGGTCGGCCAGGGGAGGATGGGACGCGGCAGCGTCCAACAGCTGGTCCGTCTGCGGCTGCGGCGGGTGGAGCCCGGAGGAGAACTCCTCTGAGACCGACGGCGTTTGGAGGGGCCAGGAGGAGGAGTCGTCGTTTGAGCCCGGCGGCGGGGTGACGCGGCCGCGGTCGCCGCTGCTGCAGGCGGAGCGCACGACGGCGTGCAGGTCCCAGTTGTTGCTTCCGCTGCTGCAGCACCACCCCAGATCGCCCTCCATTAGCCGGCCGGGCTCTCGAGTTCTTGGCTTGCGGAGGAGGGGAGAGAGGGAGTTGACTTGCTAGGGAGAGGGCCGGGAAAGATGGAAGTGGTAGGGACGAGATCGAGACAAGACGGGAACGGCACTGGATCCAGCTTGCTTAAAAAGGAGCCGCGGAGGGACGGGCGGGCTTGGTCGCTTGGGTTTGGTTGAGAGCCGCACAGTGATGGACACTTTGACTTTGCTGAAACTGTAGAAGGGGTCATAAAAATTTCATGGTAGTTTGTGGACATCAAACGTTTTAATCCTAATTCCAATTTGTAGTCCCAAAAGTTTGATCCTTTAGGAAAAAGGCTATGCACAACTTAATCCTCCTTTAATTTCTTAGCTACAGAAGATGATATACAGCTTCACAAACCACTGATGTTAACAAGTGTATCCCATTCCAGAGGAACACAAAACACATGCATGTCTAACAAAAGTAATGAACTTAGATACTCATATAATTAACCTACCCATATATACATCTCCGAAAGATTGATTTGACAGATTTTAAGATTGACCAAATCATCACGTGAATTAGCCAAAGATATAAATATCCATACTAACTTCCAAGATTCAAAACTGAACAAATACGTATGTTTCATCACAGGAAATCTAACTAAACGAGTTATGCTTAGTTTGGCACAAAACATGCACTTATATTTAGGTGGTCGGAAGTGTTTGGTCAGATTTATATGTTGTTCATATAGGACTGAGTTATGCAAGCTCGGGAATTAAAAAGAAAAAGAAAATAAATTTGATTCGTAGCGAAGAAAGCCTGACCGAAGACTAGATAAGTGTCCGTACTTCTCGCGGTACGTCCACAGGGACCTTCTAGTCCTCCCTTGAGTGACACCCAGCCAATAGCAATCCATATTTTATCTAATCCCCAGTAGACCTTGGCTAGATTTAGTGCCCACCACCATTTGAAAAATGTTTGCTTCGGCGCAACGAAAGTTAGGTCAAACAAAACACCAAATGACGAAGTTTCCTTACCTTGGGCTGTCTCAGCTGAAACCAATAATATTAGTCAACCGAAACATCGAGAGTGAAACACATTGAATTTCAGCTGCTGAAAACTTACTTTATGAACTTGGCAAAGATAGACTCAAGATCGTCCAAAAACTATATGGCCATCGATGTGACCCTTGATGTGTTGTAGAGGCTCATACAGGTCCAATGGCGACCATAAATATCTCAATTAAGCATTCTCTTGACCCTTCTGATGTACCATTAGAGGCTCAGAGATGAAAAGCGCTTGAAGCCACCTTTTCTCTTTTATCTATAATGTCTATGTTTTAGGATATAAAAAAAGTGTAATGTAATTTAAGTTTTAGCAGGTTAGACCATTCATATTATTATTATTATTATTATTATTATTATTATTATTATTATTATTATTATTATTATTATTATGTCATCAATATTTCTTGTATTTCGCGTACACGATTCCTTACAAAACCTGACCTGCCGGTGCCACTAACCCCACAACAACCCTACGTACGAGCATTGTCGTCTACTCGTCTCGAAACGCGTCGAGGCTCACTGCGCTAGGCTGTAAGGACGAAGCTAATAAACCTTTTATTGTCTCATGATTTCATTGTGTACTATGCGTCAGTGCATGACCACAGGTAAGCATGCATATACATAATCTTTTTAATATTCTCTCTCGTCATGTTAAAAGATTCTCTTCTTTTGAAAAATGTTCGTAAGAGATAAGAACCCGTACTTCTCGCCGCTGTCCGTCCATGAGGATCCAGCTAATTTGCAGATGAGTAACTAACCCAGTACTAGTCGATCAACAACGGCTCTCATAATTTTATAAATGCTATCAACTAAGTAAACCCGGACTCCCTGATGAGTCTGTTTGCTATAGTTAATTCTCTGGCTATTCGATAAGAAATTTAAGATATATAGGAACTATATATTATGCATTATTCCCCTCTAGACCAAATAAAAAAATATATTATGTATCACACTGTCCACAGGATCGACATGGGAACACCTTAATTTAATCGTGTAGCACATGATGCCTGCTAGCTGATGCAGATGTACCTGGTCGCCGATCTCTGGACAAATGGTCGGCTACATTTGCGTCACCACACCCCACCACATGATGGCAAAACCTAACCCCTTTGGGAAGATTAATAAATCTAGTCTGATACGTATAGCCAGCATCTACATAGATCAAGTTCCCACTGTATATATATATATATATAGTTCCCAGGGCCTTATAATTTGAATATAACTCACCAACAAATTTGGGTAATCACAAAGAATCAATCATATCAGTTGCATAAACTCAACAGCTAGTAACACCAAATTAAATCAAACGAAGGCCTGTGATAAAAAAAATAGCCTACAGGATCTCAGTTTGACTAGCAATCAACTGGTTCAAATGGCTGGTTCAAAAGGATATATATAGGTGGTCAAGTTCAAGTTGTGCTTGCCTTGATATGATAGTTCATCGATCGTATCGTCGTTGCTGATTGGAATCCCACATGGCCCATCACATGGTTCCTGTCATCCATCATGTGGTAATGCGCTGTTCCAAATCCACTAGCGCTGAGCGCTCTCGAGGTGCGTGACCATTCAGTTCGTGTCCTAAAATTATATTAGCGGCTGATCAGATAAACAGGAGATAGAATAGAAAAAAATGCTTGGGGCTTCCGTACAAGAGTTGACATTAGCATAAAAAACAGCATGGTGACGGCGATAGCTTATCATCTTGATCTTCGGCTCCGTACGGCCAAGGGCTGATATGTAGCCATCGTCGCCTACCTAGCTCATGTAACCAGATCACTGCGTGTGTATTCGCCAAGATACAGTGGCACGCTACATATGTCATGGATGATTTGGATCTTTGGGTCCTGTTATGTATGTCGCTAATCTTCGTTCCGGTTTATTACTAGTTATATCTAGGAGATTGACGATGTATACAGTGTGTAATGCCCACTTTTGACTGTTGTTTTTTACATGTATTGGTCAATTAAATTAAACTTGATGTTTAAGTACTCTCGATTAACAAATTTGATGGCGTATACAACTACTTTTTTTAATCATAAATTCATTAAAAATCTCGTTTCATAGCTCTAGAAAGCTTGATGCATGCATAATGGTCGTCGTTGTCAATGTTTCAAAAGATTGTGTATTGTTGAACGGATCCTAAAACTAACGTTTGTTTCGGACCAAGTGAACGCATGCTTCAGAGTTCCGTTCTGTCCAGGTGGAGAGAACAGATTCTTGATGCGGTTACATGCATTGTGATGTTGTAGTGTAGGGGCTAATTTGGTGTTGTTGTGTAGTGATTCCGGGGCTGATCGGTTGCCGCCTGTGCCAGACTGGGCCAGGCCCCTGGATGCGGTCTGCGCCAGTTTCCGGTGAAACGCCAATGAAGTCCATTTCCTACGGTCCTGGCTCGTTGGATCCACTAATGATGGTATTTACTCTTAAAAAACTTACTATGACATTAAGAATGTGATTAACTTATATTTACCGATATTAGTGTTTTAAAATATTATTAAGATTTAATGATCGAGGCCAAGCGTTCCGGACATACCATATATATTGCTAAGGGTGCCATGGAGATGGAGAAGCAGACGAATTTCACAAACTCCAACAAGGCAACAAGCCGATGGTAAAATATATCAGTGCCTTACCTTTGCACAATATATGTTGATGTATTTTTCTATAAAGATGATGAAAAATAGAGAAGTTTAAAATGACTTATATTTTGGAATGTAGGATATAAATTTATTATCGCTAATTTTTTTTTGAACACAAAGGAGAACTGCGCATCAATATACTAAGAAGAAGACAGAGGTAAAGAACCCCAAACTGTTACAGATATCAAGATATCAGGGCCTGTAACCCGCCCTTTTTTACAAGCAAAAGAACTAACTTACTCTTAGATACAACTCGACCAGGAACACAAGACTTAAATGTCTGCAGGTGCTTGGGCGAGGAGGAAAGAAACTCCTCGAGCCCAGCAAAAGACCACTTCAGCAGCTCCTCGTTAATGACTGAAACGATGCTGGATAAACTAGGATTGACTCCATCAAATACACCGTGATTCCGATGGTTCCATAGGGTCCAAACTCCTAAGATGATAATGGAGTTTAAACCCTTCTTTCCTTGACCTGATACCCTCTTGCTGATGTTTTCCCACCAATCTTCAAAGGACAGCTCCACTGCTTGTGGGGCAAAGGTCCTGAAAGCCAAAACCTTGCAAGATAGTGAACCAGACTTGCGGAGAGAAAACACAGGAAACCAGCAAACGGTCAAGTGTCTCATCATATTGGTCACCAAGTGGACAGACGACCGGGTGAGGGAGGCCTTTTCTTGTCAAGCGATCAACCGTCCAACATTTCTTGTGAGCAACTCTCCACATAAAGAATTTGCACTTGCTAGGTGCCCAACTTTTCCATATTCGTTCCCACGGACTGAATTGAATGGAACCAATAAAAAGAGCTTCATAAGCTGATTTTGTAGAGTACTTACAGTAGAGGAGAATTGCCAAATATGGGTGTCTTCTATATCCGGCTGCAACTCCACATTGTCGAGGAGCCCCCAAAGCTGTAGGTACTCCAGCAAAACATTTATTGTGAGAGCTCCTTTTAAATCTGAGACCCATCTCCTATTACTCAAAGCAACATAAACTGTCCTTCCTTTTGCTCTTGCAGACATTGCATTAAATAGGTGCGGCAAGGAGTGTTCAAAACTCTGACCAAGCAGCCACCTGTCAGTCCAGAAGTGGGTGTTCTTGCCATTACTAACCGAAGACACAACAGCTACAAAAAAGAAAGCCTTGACCTGAGGTGGAGCTTTGATAGGCAAGAATGCCCAAGGTTTATCTGGTTCAGTTTTTTCAGCCAGAGCCATCTCAATGCCCAAGGTTTATCTGGTTCAGTTTTTTCAGCCAGAGCCATCTCAATTTCAGGGCCCAGCACAAGAACCGGAGGTTAGAGATGCCCAATCCACCTAAATCAGGTGGTCTAAGGGCCTGTTTGTTTGAGCTTAAATAAGCTGTAGATTATACAAACCAACTTAAATAATCTGTAAAGGAAACAAACAGGCAACTTATTTGCTCAGATTATATAATTTAGAGTCAAAAACACCACAATCTCATAAGCTAGTCAAGTGGAGCTTATTTCAACTTATTTCTACCCAAAAGACGCACTACCCATGGCAAAGAGGAGCAAATTACCCGCAATTGCCATTGGGTCCCACCAGCCCACTCCCTCCTCCCCTCCCCACGCGCCCCTCTCCCTGGCTGGCTCACCACGCACCCCTCTCTCTGGCTCGCTCCCTCCTCCCCTCCCCACGCGCCCCTCTCTCCCTGACCTTCAAAACTGCTAATGTTGTGAAAATAGTAAGCAAATGAATAAGTCTAGTACCAAAGGGCATTGTTGTCTTTACACGTCTAGGACAAATAAGCTGGACCCAAATAAGCTAGGTAAACAAACAGTAAGACTCAGCTTATTTAATCCAAAAAAAATAAGCTAGATTATATAAGCTACCAAATAAGCTGGATAGTATAATCTATAAGCCCAAACAAACAGGCCCTAAGTAACTTTGGGCCAAGTAATCAAGCAGTGACCTCCCCTCACATCATTTCTTCTCTTCCACAAAAAACCCCTTCTGATTTTGTCAATGGCTTTCAAAGCCCAAGAAGGAAGGTCCAAAGCCATAATATATCAACATTGATGTGAGAATAAATTGAACCAAAGTAGGTCAGCTTTCCACCCTGGCAGCCTGTCAGCAATTTTGTTAATGATGGGTAGAATTTGAGCTCTGGTAAGCTTGTGAGGTGAGATAGGAACTCCCAAGTACTTGCAAGGAAAATCAGAGATCTGACAGGGGAGGTGCGAAAGCAGGACTGCTCGATCTTCTTCCAAGCACTATATGGAACGGACAATGATCTTTTGGATGTTGGTTGGAAGTCCCGAGGCTTCCCCAAAAACTGCAGTATCTCCAATGTGATGCTGATGTCACTAGCTGAGGGTCGAAGGAAAATGACCACGTCATCCGCATATAAAGAAACCCGGTGTTGTAAAGCACTTCTTGCTAAGGGTTGAAGAAGTTCTTCTTCTGAGGCCTTTTGAATCAAGAGACAGAGGACATCCATTACCAATATGAAAAGCATTGGGGAGAGCGGGTCTCCTTGCCTTAAACCTCGGCAATGCTCAATCTTGTCACCAGGGGAGCCGTTCAACAAGATTTGTGTGGAGGAGGAGGCAAGCAGACCACTAATGATATCACACCAGATTTGGCCAAATCCTAGCCGCTGCAACAATTCCAAAAGAAAAGGCCAAGAAACTAAATCAAAAGCCTTGGTAATGTCCAACTTTCGGAGAATAGGTGCTTGTTTGTGCTGATGCAAGAATTTTATGGTTTGCTGAACCAACATAAAATTGTCCAAGATGAAACGGCCCTTGATAAAAGCACTTTGGTTAGGTGTAACCAGTTGATCTAACCGACTGGCCAGCCTATTAGCTAGCAGTCTTTTTTTAAGTTTGGCAAAGGAATGTACCGAGCTTATTGGTTTGTAGTCCTTGATGCTTGCGGCGTCATCCTTCTTTGGCAAGAGCGTGATATATGCAGAATTGAGTACTCAAAGTTGCTGAATTTTCTGCTCCAAACAGCAGACACTGCTGCCATAATATTATGTTTAATGATGGGCCAGCAAACCTTGTAGAACTTGCCCGTGAAGCCATCGGGGCCTGGTGCCTTATCCGAGGGCAACGAGCAGATCGTTTTCCAGACTTCAGTTTCAGAAAATGGTGTATCCAGCTCAGACAGATCAGGACACGGTGCATTCAGCGCTGACAGATTTACAGTAGCATCTCTCGATCAAGGTTCTCTCCCAAGAGAGTACTGTACAAGTTGAAAACATTCTGCTCCTTATCCTCATGCTTTGTGACAACCACACCAGCATCAGTTGTAAGTTTACTTATGAATTTTTTTCTCTTCTGATACGTGGCAAAGGAGTGGAACATGGCTGTATTGGCGTCGCCTTCACTAAGCCACGTAATGCGAGATCTGCTGCGTGCAATTGTACGCTGCAGGGAATAGAGAGCCAAGGAGTGTAGCTTGAGTTTGTTACGCAGCCAAAGTTCCATACCGGAGAGGACTCGATGATCTTGAGCAATCTCAAACTGGTGTAGAATTTCTCTCGCCAAATCTAGCTGGCTGTTGACATGTCCAATTTTTTTCTGACTCCAACTTTGTAGGCTTTTAACTGTAGCTCTGAATTTTTGTGCCAGGGTGTTGAAAGGGCAATTGGAGGGTTCAGAGGCAGATTCGACTGCTTCCTAAAAACCATCAAGTTTGCACCCAAAGGATTCAAAGTGGAACCTGGCCTTACCAGATTGAACATCATGCAGTCCTAAGAGGGGGCAGTGGTCGGAGCCATCTGTGGCGCCACTTTGCAGCAGGCAATTTGGGAAAAAAAAAAATTCCCAATCAGAGGAGCAGAGCACTCGATCCAGCCTGACAAGTGTAGGGGAGTCCTGCTGGTTGGACCAAGTATATTTTCGGCCTTGCAGTGGCAGCTCTTTAGCTCCAAATCATTGATTAGGCGTCGGAACCTGCCCATCATCGCTCTGTTGAGAATCCCATTGCTTTTGTCCTCGGCACTTGTGATGAGATTAAAATCCCCAAGCACTGCCCGAGGCCCATGACAAACAGATCTCACAGTTCTCAGTTCTTGCAGAAATAAAATTTTCCTCTCATCTCCTTGAGGTCCATATACACAGGTCAGCCACCAAGATTGCAAGCCGCTTGGAGAGAACTGAACCGAAACGCTGTGGTCGTCCACCTGACTAGCAGTTGCCGGACCAAGGCCCTGACACCATGCTATGATCACACCTCCGCTTGCACCAGCTGCCGGTAAATCAACCCATTGAGTAAAATCAGAGCCCAACATAGAAAGGATGACACCTGGAGGCATGACTGTCATTTTCGTTTCTTGCAAACAGACAATGTCCACCCGACAAGAGTCCACTAGAGTGCGCACAGCATCTTGGCGAGCTCTCGAATTGAGGCCGCGCACATTCCAACATAATATTTTAGATGGATTCATCATTGTACAGTGGGGGCAGTCGACCACACGAACAGGAGAAGGGTATCAGGCAACTGACTCCGAAGCATCGGCCTCCTCCTCATGGGTTGCCGACCCAAAGAGGGCAGCCATAGCTTGTACATGGGTGTCAGCCAGTGAGCTGGAATTTGCGAAGAGCTTGTTGTACTTGTCCAGGGCTTCTTGGTCAATGCCCTCTGTCTCCCCAATGAAGTTCCGCGCGCGCATAACTTTCTTCTTCGATCTTGAAGGGAGTGCGCTGGCTGGAGTTTCAGGCGCCACTCCCGCAAGACGGCGACTGCGACGAGGTGGAGCAGCTGGAGTGCGCGCCCTCGAACGCAGCCTGTTTGCTCGAGGGGTGGGGAGGACTTTTGCCGTCTTCTTGGACACTTTTGACAGGAAGCGAGCTTGCCTACTTGAAGGCGAGTGCGTGCTCCCTGGGGGAGCAGCTACCTCCTGCTCCGTGGCAACCTAGGAAGAATTCATCAGCTGACCTTGCTGCCGTCGCCGAGAATAGGTGTGGGTAAGACTTGGAACCAGTGGAGCCGCGTGACGCAACAAATGCAGGTGCTTTTCCGTCGGGGAAGAAGGAGCCAAGCTGCTGGTCATGTGAACAACCGGCGTTCCAGGAGCAGGCCAGCAGGGTCATCCATTGAAGGCCAGACCGCTTCAATAGTTGGAGACCAGGCGCTGGTCTCGGCATCCGGAAGCGGCAGGCGCCACCGGACTGGAGACGATAGCCGCCGGCACCACAGGCACAGCAGCCACAGGGACCACCGGCGCCACAGGCGCAGGGGGGGCGGTCTCGATCAACATCTGCGCCGATGGGGCGGGTGCCGGAGCAGAGCCACCGGCATCCGCATGAGGGACAGCCACAGAAGAACCAGCAAACGTGGTATCGTCGAAACATGCTGCCGACTCCAGTTCCCCGAGCGCAGTCTCTACAGCCACACCTGCGGAGGTCCTAGGGGCTGGAGATGCACCCGTGGAAGACGCGCGAACAACGGCACCGGTGCCATCGGCGTCAGCTTGCGAGACGATGGACGCCGCCACGGCATCCAAAGGGAGAGGGCCAAGTTCCTGCCCTGCCGTCACCAGGTCCCGAACCACGGGCTCAACAGCCGCGTCCGCAGGAAAAGCAGGGGCCTGAGGCGTGGTGGTCGTCCCGGCCTCCCGGGAGGCGAGAGCAGGAAGGTCGCGGGGGAGGCTGTTCCAGGGGTGGTCATGGTCGCAGGAGGCGCCGTACCGAAAGTGGTCGCGGAGACGCCCGTGGTGGTCGCGGAGGCCAGGCCACAGCAGCAGTGGTGGGGGCAGGGGCTCGGGGATCCCAAGAGCAAGTTCCGAGGATCCCACGCCCTGCCCGGCAAGGGATTGAATCGAGGCGCCCGCCGCCGCGTCCGTGCCGGGGAATAGCCATTAGAAGTACGGATCAGTCGTCGGGTGCTCAACACAAACATCAGATGTACAGGCCGAAAGAATGTTTTGTGCCAAAATTTACAACATGCAACCTAACACAAACATGAGATCAAACAGTAGGTATAAATGTTCAGTCAGCTGGCAAGTCCTGAAGTCCATCTTAAAGTAGTGGGAAATAAAGTTTACACTTCAGCTAGCTCTTTCATTGCTGCCCATATAGATCGACATTGTACCATGGACCATGATCACTCATGTTTCTCCTCCATGGACCATGGCCACATATCGTTGCAAACGGTTATTCCAGACTACAGAACTGCACACTCATATTTCAAAGGTACAATGAGGCAGCGAACGGGCCTGGGACTACTCCTGGGAGTGGATTATCATCCAAAATCCAACGAACTATGTCCCAACTAACATCCAGTTGATGTGATATTACCATCCAATCCAATCCTACTAGGTTGTTCCCACCATCCTTCCTATCCAATCCAACCTCACGTACACATTATCCATCCAACAAATCCAATAGGTACTATTATTGACTGCTGACGGGAGTCCTCAAGACACTGTACGCATGCATTGTACTAGCAGCTGCTTTTCATCAATTCCACACATATTTCACATACACATCTCAATATCACAAAATATCAACTCTCACTATATAGGTGTTCTGATAATTAAAAAAACAAACTTATTTTGCAACAATTCACCAAAAAATACCCTCTAATGGTATATTTCTCCAGATAATACATAGCTCATGAATGCCTCGAGGCCAAATTAATTCACATGAGTACAAGTAAAACCAAAATAATAAGTGGACCACCAGAATAAACTATGGATTGAACTAAATCTAACTTGTGAAGAATAGCCCCTAATAATATACATAGTACTGTTTTGCCGCCTTGAATCTAGAAACTTGCAAAATCTTGGAAAGGAGCACTAATTCAGCACTTGATCTGTCACGACCCCTGCACCAAATTACATCCATGAGACTATTGGTTGATAGTAAACACACAATCATTAGTTAGAATACACTCATCACTTGGACAGCAACCTATCCATATAGGTATCACAAACATATTGGGAACAAATCACTGCAGACACAGTGCTAAAGTAACAGATAGTTATCTGTTCATCAACACTGCAAGGTGATCAAGAATAGGACTAACAAGACATGCAGCTGAAAGGAAATATGTTACATACCTTCGTCATCTTCATCATCCGAGAGGTATCCTTTAAGCCAATACGTAGAATTCCATCTTGTAGAAACATCTAAATTGAAACCCCTCTTAGGTTTAAGATTGAACTGATGTGGGATGGTACTGAAAATTTGCAACCGGGAGCTGGATGATGAAATATGTTTAATGACATCCCTAACAGGTCACCAACACTCCGTATGGTTTCCATCCCATCTTGGACAACCAAGTTCAATATGTGAGCTGTGCACCTCACATGAAGATCACTACCTTCAAAAGGCATATCTGTCCAAAGAGTTTCTCTTAGCTTTTTCACGGCTCCATCATTAGATGTCGCATTATCTAGAGTAAAAGCAAATGCTTTATTGGACAGATCCCACTCATAAAGGCAGTCCATTATAGTACTATGTATTGCAGCCGCATTATGAGGGTGAGGAACTTGTTTAAAGTTGATTGTATGGTGGTGCAAATTAAAATCTTCATCTATATAATGTGCAGTCAAACACATATATCCAAGATTTTGGACAGATGTCCATATATCCGAAGTGAAGCTAACACAAGAATCTGTATTGGCAAAACCACTGGCAATCTTTTTTTCTCTCTTCTTGGGTGTCTGCTTGCCATGGATTTCAAGGCTTGGATGGGCTGATCTCATCATTCTCTTGAAAAAACCATTTTCTATCTTTCTAAATGCAACATTTGCAGTGATCCAAAACTTAGTCATAAAATCTCTCACTAACTTAGGATCCAGTACAAAATTGCCAACATCCACACTAGACACACTTTTTGAAATAATGGAATTACGATCTATATCTGGAGGAAGTTCTTTGCAGGATGATCTAATATAGTTCCGTAGGTGAGATATTCCAATACCTTTGTGATAAGCAAATTTTGACCCGCAATGAATGCATATTGCCTTTCCTTCATTGGGTAACTCTTCAAAATACTGCCAAACTGCAGATCTCTTCCTGCTACGATTGGAATTTTGTGCAACTTCACCGGCACTTTCAGGAAGTAATGCCACACTTTCGCTATTAGACATCCTCTCAGTTGACCTGTTTATAAACAATACAGAGAGATATATCATTTATCATTTAAGTGAATGGATTGTCATAAATATATAAGAACAAATCACATGATATCATATCATGATCTGTTATCAGACAATGCCATAGTAATAAATAAAGCTCTTTGATATCTTCTTAAACACCACCAGAACTATAGCTGATAACGAAGGAAGTTTTCCAGTGTACCAATGCCATTATATATGTACAACAAGATAAACATAAGGATTTGCATACATAGAAGAAACTTGCTTGCTTGGAGCTACCAAACGATATAAATCTGCAACACTTAATTCTTGTTCCAGCATGTCAACTGCAGTCTTAGGATTAAACAGAGCTCTAAATGGATTAAAATACTGCAAGGAGTCACTTAGGAGCAACATAAGTGTGTCTAAAGCAGAATACAGACTAGCATTTTGCTGCAAGGGCACGCCTGAAAGCTGCACAGTGTAGACTAAATTGAAAACAGGTTGTCTGAAATGCTCCGTGTGTCTAAACTCTAAAGCAGATCTCTGAACACTGAACAGAACGGGGCACATCTCATGCATTAGGTCACATCTTTCCTGAGATTAAACCGTGACATATACAGAAAACTATATCAACCTGCTACAGATCTATATCCGGGTAAAAATTCAGCATTAGGTTGGTCAGTTTAGTCAAAGAAAGTTGACAGAAATATATACCTTGTGATATTGGCCAGCAGCTACGTGCTGTACTCGTATGGGTAGCAAACTAGCAGGTGCTTGAGCTTCCCAGCTTCTATCCTTTCAATGTGTGCCCATGTCCTTTGCATCTGCACGCCAATTTCAAGAGCACCGTGCCAGTGTTCAGTATAGGATTTTTGCTTGGGCAGGAGAAGGGAAGACGCGTCCTGGGGCAAGAAGAAATGCTCGAATCCGGCCACCATTCCGAAACCCCACCACAAACCTACCGAGATCCCTAATCGGCGCACGGAACTGAATGAAACAGGCACCAATCAGGAGGGGGGGATGGGGAAGAAGGATCGGGGCACAAATCGGCTAACCTGCTCGAACCGAGTGCCGACGAGGACTAGACCCCCACGGCGGCAGCACGGCGGCGGGAACGGGGTGGAGCGGTGCTCCGCGTGGCGAGGTCAGGCGAGAAGAGATGTGGCGGCCGGGAGAGAGACGTACGGCAGTGGCGGCGGCGGGAGAGAGACGGCGGACGAGAGAGAAGACGGCGGCCGGGGATTCCCAAGTACAGAGTAGCGCTCCCCTCTCAAGTCCAACAGGGTTTGGATTATCCTCTATTTTTTAGGGCCTGTTTGGATCCTTTGGCAAAAGGGCAAATAGCAAAAAATTTACTCTCTTTTTTTCATTTGGACCCAAACACCCTGTGGCAAAAAGAAAATAACAAAAACAGATAGCAAAAGGAAACAGCAACCCTATCTCGCATCCCGCCCGATCCCGCATCCGCCCGACCTCCGCCGCCCGGGGCCCCCGCCGCCCGGCGCCCCCGCCGCCCGGCTGTAACACCCTAAGGTAATTTCCTTAAATTTTAATGAATTTATTTTGGCTCAAACGAAATTCCCAGGCTTTTCTTTAATTTTTGTGACATTTAAAGCAATTTATAACACAAGAAAATAAAATATATTATAGGATCAACTTGTTTGTGCATTCATGCTGGAGCTTTATTTTATTTGTCTGGAGTGTGTAAGTTTGAATTCAAATTCATTTGAATTCAGATGGAATTGTTTGAATAGTTTGAGTGTGGAGAAGAAAAAGAAAAGAAGAAGGAAAGGAAAGAGAGCCCAACAGCCCAACTCCCACTCTCTCTCTCGGGCCCCCTTTCGCCTCCTCTCTTCCGCATGGGCCACGCCGGCCACTCACCCCTCCCTCTCCCTCTCCACGCCGGCCCAACGTTTCCCCCTCCCTCCTTTCCCCTTTCCCCGAGGCCCAGCCCGAGCGCGCCCAACCCAGTCCCCCTCTGTTAACCCGCCTGAGCGCTCTCCCTCTCTCTGACCCGATGGCCCCACAGGTCAGACCCTTCTTCCCCTTCCTCGCGCTCTCCTCTGTTTTTCCCCGCCGGTCCAGCCGCTCCACCGCTGACCGTGGGCCGCTCCGCCGCACCCCTGGGCCCCCTTCCCCGCGCTCGCAAGGCCCCACCGGCCAGCCCCGAGCCCCCTCTTCCTTCTAGAAGCACGCTTGCGCTCGGATTAGATCGGGCCGTAACGAGACCGCGGGAAGCTCGGGGTCCGTTGCACGGCCGGCCGCACGTCGAGGCTGCCGCTTCTCTCCCTCTCTTCTTATCTGTAGCCGCCCCTCGGGCCATCCTAAACCGTAGCAATTTCCCCAGCGCACCCGAGCCCCGGCACCGCCTGTAGCCGCTCGGATTAGAGCCGCCGCCGCCGCAATTCGCCCTTGCCGCCACCTCTTCGGGCCTGTTAGCCCCGGCACGACCTTCGTCGTCTGCGTGCGCCGCTGGCCGAGGTGCCAGGAGCCCCGCAGCGCAGCCCGAGGCTCGCTCCCCACGAGCGCCGGCCTTCCTTCCCGCCAGACTCCGTCGAGGTCGCCGCGCCGTCGCGCTCCAGCCCGATTTGAACCCTCGGTGAGCAATACCCGACGCCCCTCTTTCTTTTGCGCATGATGTAGTGTTGCGTAGACCACTCTAGTGGCCGGAACACCACCCCGGCGTTCCGTCGCCGCCGCTCACCGTGGCGAGACCCAACCCGACCCCGCTCCGCCGCACTTACTGCTCAGACGGGTTCGCCGTCGCCCACTCTCTCTCCCCGGCACAGTCCCGACCACCCAGAACCCCCGGAGCACCGATCTTGGCGAACTCCGGTGAGTCCCGAGCCGCGCCGCCGTGGGGACCGTCACCGGCGTCGCAACGCCGCCAGCCCGCGCCCCTTTCGCTCCTGGCCGTCCGATCTGATGTCCACGGGTGAGATTAGATCACGACCTCCTTTGATGTGAGCCGTAGGATCGAGATCCGAGCACCCAGATTAAAGCGTACCGGTTCGGGCATGAGGTAGATCTGAACCATCCGATCCCAGATGAGTGATCCAGATTCGAGGCAGCTAAGTATAGATCCGAACCTTTGGATCCAGATCCAGCGGCCGTGGTGCGCGCGTACCCCTTCATGGGAGGGATCTAATCTGGGCCGTTAGGATTAGATCTGACGATCCAGATTAAAACGTACCGCTTCAGCCCGCTTCTTTTGCTAAAAAGCCCTCAGGTTTTCCTGGAATCAACCCGCGGTCCTCTTTAGTTCAAAAGTATTTATGGTTAGGTCCTGTTTTATGCTTTTAGACCCCTGAGCTTTCCAGTTTTCATACCCGCAGTCCAAGTCGCGTGTTTTCACGTGCTAGCCCCTGTGTCTACCCTTTAATTACGTTTAGGTCCCTAGTTTTCGCACAGAACCCCTGGAAGTTCTATTTTCCTCGCAAATAGGTCCCTGGATCTTGTTTCAAGCGTAGATTTCGCGTCTTAGCTCCGTTTTAGGTGTTCTTTATATCCACGCGATCGTTGTAATGCGTAGAATAGTTCTAGGCCAGTTTTATGTGCTGATCTATTGTGTTGGTGTACTATTTCTTATATTTTGCTATTGTTTGCATGTGTGTGCATGTGTGGGCCATGTATTGCTGATACGATCGTGAGTAGACGTCGAGCCACCGGAGCAGTACCAGGAGCAGCCATCTTTCGAGCAGTTCGAGCAGCAGCCGGGAGAGTACGAGGAAGGCAAGTATAACATGAACCTCCTATCACTTTTTAATACAATTTCATACTGCATTTTAATACTGTATGCCTATAAGGACTTTCCTAGCCACTTTATATCCTTTATATATATCCTTTGGGTTGCATTTTGGTTAGTTGTGCTAGATTGCTGCGCTATAACACACCTGGTCCTTGTTAATTAATTTGATTAATGGTCTTATGCAACTTAATCCTGAGCGTGGCCCTCTGTGCTGTGTGCTTGAGTGGCTCACGTCTCCGTAAAAGATGTTTTGTTAGAAACTTGGTTTAGGGGGCCAGCACGGTGCTTAGTGCTTGGTTGGCCACTCTCCATAAGGACCGGTTCATAGAGCGACAACCTGGGACAACCGCGCAACCACAAGACTGGAATGGGACGGTCTTGACTTACTAATTAGGTCGTGTTGGTTCGGGAGTAACTTACCTGCGTGGGCAAGAGGGGTGGTAAGCTTCAATGGTCCCTGCTCCTCCGGCTTGGTCTGTGCTGTGTGTCTTGTACCCCCGGAGGTGGGCCCCATCGTTGCTGATCCAGAATCCTTAGCGGTTACACCTTACCAACGTGATCCTTTGTAACGGTCTCGTAGTGTGCTTGCTAGCCATCTCACCTAAGGAAGTGTGATGAACAACTAGCGTAGCTCACGACTTGTGGGTAAAGTTGTGCAACCTCTCGAGAGTGTAAAACTGATATATCAGCTGTGCTCACAGTCATGAGCGGCCCAGATCCTCCTTTTGATTAGTGGGGTTATCAACCTTTGATTAGGGAGATTCCCCGGGTGGTTTTGGTTTGGATGGTTCTCAGTAGTTCTTAATTAATACTGATTAATCTCTTATGCAACTTGGGTTATGGTAACTCATCCACTGTAGTAAATAGTTTTAATAAAATTTGCCAAGACTAAAAGCTACTGCAGTCGAGTCAGCTAACCTTAGAGCCTCATAGTTTGTGTTATACTTGTTGAGTACTAGTTTGTACTCACACTTGCCTCTCTACTTTCCTGTTCTATTTTGGATATCTTCGATTGCTGCTCAGTGCCCGGCAATGTGGAGGACTACGTCAGCGGCTTCGACGACTTCTAGGCGTTTGTCTCCCAGTCGACGTCCCTGTGGCGCCCCGCTTTACATGTATCTCTTTTACGCTTCCGCAACTCTTGAACCGATTCTTGATTCGGTTGTAATAAAAATATTCATTTATTAATATTATACGCTTTTATTCGTGACATGTGTTGTGATATCTTGATAATCTGTTATATATATGCGTGACTTGATCCTGGCGCATATATGATTGCTCGATTTATGTTCTTATAAATCGGGTGTGACAGATTGGTATCAGAGCCGTGTTGACTGTAGGACGAAGCCTAGATAGAACTGGTCGAGTTTAGGACTTCTTTTCGCTTGCTCCATTTCCGCAAAATCCAAACATTCATTTATGCTGCTATTCCTTGAGTCTCAAGTCCTTGATCTGCTATCTCTCCTGTCTTTTCTGAGGAATAGCTTGAGCTTTCCGTAGACGTTGGCCTGAGTCGCCTAATCTTATAAGCCAAAAGTTTAGATTGTCCCGATGAAAATACGCTAGAACGAGTGTGTTAGTCGAGTGGTGTGATAAACTCGACTAAGTTGTGAATATTGAGTGTTTGTTATTGTGCAAATGTTTGATTTGGATTTTTGGTTGATTGCATAGTCTAGTAGTTAAACTTGTTCATGCAAATCGACCTAACCCAACTTGAACTAAATAATAAAATTGAGTTAGAACGTTGGGGGTAAAACCTATATTCCTTTCTCTCTAGCATATCCTTCCGAAGTTTCATTTCCGCAGCTGCACAATATCTTGTTCTCATGAATTTTCGTTTGTTGCAATCAGATGGTGAACACCAGGCGCACCGGTTCCGGTTCTGACAGCAGGAGCAGAACAACCAGAGTGCCGGTCAGCCGTTGCCGATGCCGCCACCACTAACCCCGGAGCAGTTCTTCCAGCTCCAGATGCAGATGATGGCGACCCTGAACAACACTGTTCAGGCTCTTCAGCATATCCACGCCCAGCCACCGCCTCCTCCGCCGCCTCAGCCCCGTGATCGGCGTGCGGATTTCCTGAGAGGTCACCCTCCGACCTTCTCTCACGCCACGGACCCACTCCAGGCAGACGACTGGCTTCGTTCGGTGGAGCGCCAGTTGGTTGTTGTGCAGTGCGACGACCGGGAGAGGGTTCTGTACGCAGCAGGGCAGCTGCGAGGCTCCGCTCTCGACTGGTGGGAGTCCTACCCGGCTCAGGACCGCGACTCTCTCACCTGGGTCCAGTTCCGTGAGCGCTTCAGGAACCACCACATTCCGAGGGCATCATGAAGATGAAGCAGAAGGAGTTCCGTGCCCTTAAGCAGGTAAATTTGAATGAAAATCTCTGCGATTTCTTTTGAGCTTCGATCTATCCTTGACCTCTTTCGTAAGCCTTGCATATTGAGCAATTCTATCCTTGCTATCTGTGTTTGTTATTTCAGGGATCGATGACGGTGACGGAGTACCGTGACCGTTTCCTTCAGCTGGCCCGCTATGCCCCTGCTGACGTCGCCCGTGATAGTGATAAGTAGGAGTATTTCAAGGAGGGACTGGATGATCACATCCAGTATGCGCTGCTGAACCACCGCTTCGATAACTTCAACCAGCTGGTTGATGCAGCCCTCAACACCGAGCGTAAGCGCCGGGAGATTGAGGATAAGAAGAGGAAGATGGCTCCATCCTCTTCGGGCAGCAACACTCGTCCCCGCTATCAGCATCCGCAGCAGCAGCAGCAGAGGCCGCCCCAGCAGTACCAGCAGCGGCAGCAGCTTCCTCCTCGTCCTCCGCAGCAGGCAGGACAGGGTCAGAGGCTTCTAGCGCCTCCGGCTCCACCAGCTCAGAGGCAGGGAGTGCCCACTCCTCCTGCCGGGCAGCAGGCCGCTGCATTTCCGCGAGTGTGCTTCCACTGCGGCGAGCCGGGGCACTACGCCAACGTCTGTCCCCGGAAGGCGCAGGCAGGATAGCAGGGGCGTGCAGCACCGCCGAAGGCCCCAGCTCAGGGCAGGGTGAACCACGTGACGGCCGAGTCAGCAGCCGAGGCTCCCAACGTGGTTATTGGTACGTTCATGGTCAACACCCATCCTGCTACAGTGCTTTTTGATACTGGTGCTACACATTCTTTTATCACCCAGTCTTTTGTTGAGCATCATGGCATTTCTACTAGCACATTAAAGAGATGCATGTTAGTATCTTCACCAGGAGGGCAGTTGAGGTCTCATATCATCTGTCCCAGAGTCAGTGTTATCATAAGGGGGGTAGATTTCAGTGCTAATCTGATGGTGCTAGACACCAAGGGAATTGATGTGATCCTCGGGATGGAGACTCTTGCTAAGTGGGGAGTCCGGATAGATTGTGCTCAGAGGACGGTTCTTCTGTTAGCACCGGATGGTCAGGAGGTTACTGTTGGTGCCACAGAGCCTTCTAGGTTTCTTCATCAGATGGAGGCTAGACCCACGGATGGTATTCGCGTGGTGTCTGAATTCCCAGATGTCTTTCCGGATGATTTGCCAGGTATGCCACCTGATCGCGACATTGAGTTTTCTATTGATCTCTTACCTGGCACAGCTCCTATTGCTAAGCGGCCCTATCGTATGGCACCTGTCGAGCATGAGGAGGTTAAGAAGACTGTCGATGAATTGCTAGCCAAGGGCTATGTCCGTCGTAGTTTCTCTCCTTGGGCTTTTCCTGTATTGCTTGTAGAGAAGAAGGATGGCGCGAAGAGAATGTGCGTCGATTATCGGGATCTGAATGCAGTCACCATCAAGAACAAGCATCCATTGCCTCGTATTGAGGATCTCTTTGATCAGCTTCAGGGTGCTTGTGTATTCTCGAAGATTGATCTGCGTTCGGGTTATCATCAGCTGAAGATTCGTTCCGAGGATATCCCGAAGACGGCATTCACCTGCAAGTATGGGCTATACGAGTATACAGTCATGTCCTTTGGCTTGACCAATGCTCCGGCTTTCTTCATGCATCTGATGAACAAGGTTTTCATGGATTATCTGGACATCTTTGTGGTGATATTCATTGATGATATCCTGATATATTCCAAGTCAGAAGCAGAGCATGAAAAGCATCTGAGGCTTGTGTTGCAGAGGCTCAGAGAGCACAAGCTATATGCCAAGCTCAGCAAGTGCGAGTTCTGGATTGACGAGGTTCCATTCCTCGATCATGTTATCTCCAAGGGAGGTATTGCTGTGGACCCCGGGAAGGTGAAGGATGTGCTCGACTGGGTTGTGCCGCAGATGGTGAAGGAAGTCCGCTCTTTTCTGGGCTTAGCAGGGTATTATCGGAGGTTCATTGAGAATTTCTCCAAGATTACGAAGCCTTTGACTTCCTTGCTGGAGAAGGGTGTGGATTTCTGTTGGACTGATGAGCGTCAGAAGGCCTTCGAGGAGCTGAAGAAGAGGTTGACTACGGCACCAGTCCTTACTCTGCCAGACCAGAGCAAGAGGTTCACAGTGTATTGTGATGCTTCGAGGGATGGTCTTGGTTGTGTTCTGATGCAGGAAGGCAGAGTTATAGCTTATGCTTCGCGGCAGCTGCGCCGGCACGAGCTGAATTATCCCACTCATGATCTAGAGTTAGCTGCAGTTGTGCATGCTCTGAAGATATGGAGGCATTACTTGTTTGGGCAGAGGTGTGATATTTACACCGATCACAAGAGCCTCAAGTATATTTTCACTCAGAATGAGCTGAACATGCGGCAGAGAAGATGGCTGGAGTTGGTCAAGGATTATGACCTGGAGATTCACTATCATCCGGGCAAGGCCAATGTTGTAGCAGATGCTCTGAGCAGGAAGAGCTATGTTAACATGGCCGTGGCTTTTCAGATGCCTCAGGAGTTATGCGAGGAGTTTGAGCAGTTGAGTCTGGGTTTCTTGCATCACAACCTCGGGTACATCATTCGAGGCAGAACCCACTCTAGAGGTAGAGATCAGGCAGCATCAGAAAGAAGATAAGAAGCTGCAAGAGATTCGTGAGCTGCTTAAGATTGGCAAGGCACCTCATTTCAGAGAGGATGATCAGGGTACCTTGTGGTACAAGGGTCGGATATGTGTGCCGGATGTAGCAGATTTTAGGAAGTTGATTCTGAGTGAGGCTCATGATACGGCATATTCCATTCATCCGGGCAGCACGAAGATGTATTACGACCTGAAGGAGCGATTCTGGTGGTATGGAATGAAGCGTTCTGTTGCGGAGTACGTGGCTATCTGTGACATTTGTCCAGCGTGTCAAGGCAGAGCATCAGAGGCCAGCAGGGTTATTGCAGCCGTTGAAGATTCCAGAGTGGAAATGGGAGGAAATCACTATGGACTTCATTGTTGGATTGCCTCGTACTCAGAAAGGGTACAACTCTATATGGGTAGTAGTGGATCGGTTGACGAAGGTTGCTCACTTCATTCCGGTGAACACTACTTACTCCGGTGCTAGACTCGCAGAGTTGTACATCTCCAGGATTGTCTGTCTGCATGGTGTTCCTAAGAAGATCATATTTGACCGGGGATCTCAGTTCACTTCGCGGTTCTGGGAGCAGTTGCATGATTCGTTGGATACGAAGCTGCGCTTCAGTACTGCGTATCATCCTCAGACAGATGGGCAGACAGAAAGAACCAACCAAGTGTTGGAGGATATGCTTCGGGCCTGTGCTATTCAGTTTGGTACCAGCTGGGATAAATGCCTACCGTATGCAGAGTTCTCGTATAACAACAGTTATCAGGCCAGTCTGAAGAAATCTCCGTTCGAGGCCCTGTATGGTCGGAAGTGCAGGACTCCTCTGTATTGGGATCAGATTGGCGAGAGGCGGGTGTTTGGTCTGGATATTGTCGAAGAGGCAGAACAACTGGTGCAGCAGGTGCGAGAGAATCTGAGGGTCGCCCAGACTCGTCAGAAGAGCTATGCGGATGTGCGTCGTCGAGATCTGACCTTTGCAGTGGGTAACTATGTGTACCTGAAGGTCTCGCCGATGAGAGGAATCCGCAGGTTTAATGTAAGAGGGAAGCTAGCTCCTCGATACATTGGTCCGTTCAAGGTGTTGGAACGGAAAGGTGAGGTGGCATATCGTTTGGAGTTGCCTCTCAATCTTTCAGGAGTGCACGATGTGTTCCACGTGTCCCAGCTGAAGAAGTGCTTGAGGGTGCCAGAAGAGCAAGCACGTTAGAAGGGTTGGATGTACAGGAGGATCTGACCTATATCGAGCATCCGGTGAAGATTTTGGAGACCTCTGAGAGAGTTACTAGAAACAAGAAGATCAAGATGTGCCGAGTTCAGTGGAGTCATCACACGGAGGATGAGGCTACTTGGGAGCGAGAAGATGAGCTGAGGGAAGACATATCCCGATCTCTTTGCTAGCTAGCCTATCCGAATCTCGGGACGAGATTCCTGTAAGGGGGGTAGGTTTTGTAACACCCTAAGGTAATTTCCTTAAATTTTAATGAATTTATTTTGGCTCAAACGAAATTCCCAGGCTTTTCTTTAATTTTTGTGGCATTTAAAGCAATTTATAACACAAGAAAATAGAATATATTTATAGGATCAACTTGTTTGTGCATTTATGCTGGAGCTTTGTTTTATTTGTGTGGAGTGTGTAAGTTTGAATTCAAATTCATTTGAATTCAGATGGAATTGTTTGAATAGTTTGAGTGTGGAGAAGAAAAAGAAAAGAAGAAGGAAAGGAAAGAGAGCCCAACAGCCCAACTCCCACTCTCTCTCGGGCCCCCTTTCGCCTCCTCTCTTCCGCATGGGCCACGCCGGCCCACTCACCCCTCCCTCTCCCTCTCCACGCCGGCCCAACGTTTCCCCCTCCTCCTTTCCCCTTTCCCCGAGGCCCAGCCCGAGCGCGCCCAACCCAGTCCCCCTCTGTTAACCCGCCTGAGCGCTCTCCCTCTCTCTGACCCGATGGCCCCACAGGTCAGACCCTTCTTCCCCTTCCTCGCGCTCTCCTCTGTTTTTCCCCGCCGGTCCAGCCGCTCCACCGCTGACCGTGGGCCGCTCCGCCGCACCCCTGGGCCCCCTTCCCCGCGCTCGCAAGGCCCCACCGGCCAGCCCCGAGCCCCCTCTTCCTTCTAGAAGCACGCTTGCGCTCGGATTAGATCGGGCCGTAACGAGACCGCGGGAAGCTCGGGGTCCGTTGCACGGCCGGCCGCACGTCGAGGCTGCCGCTTCTCTCCCTCTCTTCTTATCTGTAGCCGCCCCTCGGGCCATCCTAAACCGTAGCAATTTCCCCAGCGCACCCGAGCCCCGGCACCGCCTGTAGCCGCTCGGATTAGAGCCGCCGCCGCCGCAATTCGCCCTTGCCGCCACCTCTTCGGGCCTGTTAGCCCCGGCACGACCTTCGTCGTCTGCGTGCGCCGCTGGCCGAGGTGCCAGGAGCCCCGCAGCGCAGCCCGAGGCTCGCTCCCCACGAGCGCCGGCCTTCCTTCCCGCCAGACTCCGTCGAGGTCGCCGCGCCGTCGCGCTCCAGCCCGATTTGAACCCTCGGTGAGCAATACCCGACGCCCCTCTTTCTTTTGCGCATGATGTAGTGCTGCGTAGACCACTCTAGTGGCCGGAACACCACCCCGGCGTTCCGTCGCCGCCGCTCACCGTGGCGAGACCCAACCCGACCCCGCTCCGCCGCACTTACTGCTCAGACGGGTTCGCCGTCGCCCACTCTCTCTCCCCGGCACAGTCCCGACCACCCAGAACACCCGGAGCACCGATCTTGGTGAACTCCGGTGAGTCCCGAGCCGCGCCGCCGTGGGGACCGTCACCGGCGTCGCAACGCCGCCAGCCCGCGCCCCTTTCGCTCCTGGCCGTCCGATCTGATGTCCACGGGTGAGATTAGATCACGACCTCCTTTGATGTGAGCCGTAGGATCGAGATCCGAGCACCCAGATTAAAGCGTACCGGTTCGGGCGTGAGGTAGATCTGAACCATCCGATCCCAGATGAGTGATCCAGATTCGAGGCAGCTAAGTATAGATCCGAACCTTTGGATCCAGATCCAGCGGCCATGGTGCGCGCGTACCCCTTCACGGGAGGGATCTAATCTGGGCCGTTAGGATTAGATCTGACGATCCAGATTAAAACGTACCGCTTCAGCCCGCTTCTTTTGCTAAAAAGCCCTCGGGTTTTCCTGGAATCAACCCGCGGTCCTCTTTAGTTCAAAAGTATTTACGGTTAGGTCCTGTTTTATGCTTTTAGACCCCTGAGCTTTCCAGTTTTCATACCCGCAGTCCAAGTCACGTGTTTTCACGTGCTAGCCCCAGTGTCTACCCTTTAATTACGTTTAGGTCCCAAGTTTTCGCACAGAACCCCTGGAAGTTCTGTTTTCCTCGCAAATAGGTCCCTAGATCTTGTTTCAAGCGTAGATTTCGCGTCTTAGCTCCGTTTTAGGTGTTCTTTATATCCACGCGATCATTGTAACGCGTAGAATAGTTCTAGGCCAGTTTTATGTGCTGATCTATTGTATTGGTGTACTATTTCTTATATTTTGCTATTGTTTGCATGTGTGTGCATGTGTGGGCCATGTATTGCTGATACGATCGTGAGTAGACGTCGAGCCACCGGAGCAGTACCAGGAGCAGCCATCTTTCAAGCAGTTCGAGCAGCAGCCGGGAGAGTACGAGGAAGGCAAGTATAACATGAACCTCCTATCACTTTTTAATACAATTTCATACTGCATTTTAATACTGTATGCCTATAAGGACTTTCCTAGCCACTTTATATCCTTTATATATATCCTTTGGGTTGCATTTTGGTTAGTTGTGCTAGATTGCTGCGCTATAACACACCTGGTCCTTGTTAATTAATTTGATTAATGGTCTTATGCAACTTAATCCTGAGCGTGGCCCTCTGTGCTGTGTGCTTGAGTGGCTCACGTCTCCGTAAAAGATGTTTTGTTAGAAACTTGGTTTAGGGGGCCAGCACGGTGCTTAGTGCTTGGTTGGCCACTCTCCATAAGGACCGGTTCATAGAGCGACAACCTGGGACAACCGCGCAACCACAAGACTGGAATGGGACGGTCTTGACTTACTAATTAGATCGTGTTGGTTCGGGAGTAACTTACCTGCGTGGGCAAGAGGGGTGGTAAGCTTCAATGGTCCCTGCTCCTCCGGCTTGGTCTGTGCTGTGTGTCTTGTACCCCCGGAGGTGGGCCCCATCGTTGCTGATCCAGAATCCTTAGCGGTTACACCTTACCAACGTGATCCTTTGTAACGGTCTCGTAGTGTGCTTGCTAGCCATCTCACCTAAGGAAGTGTGATGAACAACTAGCGTAGCTCACGACTTGTGGGTAAAGTTGTGCAACCTCTCGAGAGTGTAAAACTGATATATCAGCTGTGCTCACAGTCATGAGCGGCCCAGATCCTCCTTTTGATTAGTGGGGTTATCAACCTTTGATTAGGGAGATTCCCCGGGTGGTTTTGGTTTGGATGGTTCTCAGTAGTTCTTAATTAATACTGATTAATCTCTTATGCAACTTGGGTTATGGTAACTCATCCACTGTAGTAAATAGTTTTAATAAAATTTGCCAAGACTAAAAGCTACTGCAGTCGAGTCAGCTAACCTTAGAGCCTCATAGTTTGTGTTATACTTGTTGAGTACTAGTTTGTACTCACACTTGCCTCTCTACTTTCCTGTTCTATTTTGGATATCTTCGATTGCTGCTCAGTGCCCGGCAATGTGGAGGACTACGTCAGCGGCTTCAACGACTTCTAGGCGTTTGTCTCCCAGTCGACGTCCCTGTGGCGCCCCGCTTTACATGTATCTCTTTTACGCTTCCGCAACTCTTGAACCGATTCTTGATTCGGTTGTAATAAAAATATTCATTTATTAATATTATACGCTTTTATTCGTGACATGTGTTGTGATATCTTGATAATCTGTTATATATATGCGTGACTTGATCCTGGCGCATATATGATTGCTCAATTTATGTTCTTATAAATCGGGTGTGACACCGGCCCCCCCGCCGCCCGGTGCCTCCGCCGCCCGACCCCGCCGCCCGGCGCGCGACCCCGCCTCCCGGCGCGCGACCCCGCCGCCCAGCCACCCGACCCCGCCGCCCGACCCCGCCGCCCGGCGCCCGACCCCGCCGCGAGCGCATCCGCCTCGGCGCCGAGAACCTGCACCTCTCCCACCTCCTCGAGGAGCTCGTGGTCGCCGAGCAGAGCAATCAAGCATCCGCGGTGGCTCTGACACCGTCGCTGAAGCCCGTGCAGGCTGAAGCAGCATCCGGATGTGCCCCGAAGAGCATCTCCATACGCTCGAAGAGCTTCATCTCGCCGAAGCTGCCGCTGCGCGAGATCCAACCACAGCGCCTCCGTGTTCGCGCGTCCCCAGCGAAGGAGGTGGGACCCCAAATCTCACTATTCGATAGCCGCAATTTCACGCCGCCCAGAACCTTGCCTGCTCAATGTTCATCTCGCTAGAATTGGCACATAACAAATCACTGTTTCCTGGAATTTGGTAATAATTGAGAAGCAGTTTGGCTTATGTTGGGGGGAAAACTCAACGCCAAGCTTCCAAAATCACACGAGCACTGGTAATTTTCTGTTGGTATCATCTGGCATTTACAACTGCATAAATGGTCAGGATATGTTGAATGGGTTTAATTCAGAATAGTGTACTGAAAATTCGAAAGCACGCAGCTCATGGTTACACAGGGCAGGCAATGCTGAATTCCACAAGTTGGAATTACACCTCGAGTTTTATACTCATCTTTTGCATCTGCCTATGCTGCAACTGGATGTTGAGATAGTGATCTTTAGTTTTGGGAATGCCCAAAAAGGTGTGGTGATCTTATGGTTTGCTTGGTTTTGGTCAATCTGAATAAGCAGAATTTATCCCTTAAAAGCTGAAATAGCAGGTTCAGTTAAAAATGGCCTTAATTCGTCAGCTCATAATTTTTTTCTTTTTGGTTACAAACTGATTAGCAGTCTCTATTAGTTGGTAGGTCGTTGATTTGGCTTAATTCGGCAAACCAATTCTGAACTCAATATTTGTTACACGGATTCTATGTTTGACCTCATAACTAGGAATGGCGATTGCAGGACACAGGGGGCAAGGAGAAGGATGACGGGGAGGTGGAGATGGAGGCGTACGGGTGCCCTGAAGTCGGAGCTGTGCAACAAGTGGGAGCTGCGCCCCGTGATCCGCCACCCCCGCTACAAGACCCTCGCGTGCCAGTTGTTCGCCGCCGCCTCCGGCTGCCCCTACGGCCACCGCTGCCACTTCCGCCACTCCCTACCGTCCACTGCCGAGTCCTGCTAGGCCGCCCGGCGCCTGACTCCGCCGCCCGGCGCCTCCGCCGCCCGACCCCGCCGCCCGGCGCCTCCGCCGGCCCGCGCCCGACCCCGCCTTCGCCGCCAGCGCCCGACCCCAACCGCCAGCGCCCGACCCCGCCGCAGTGCCAGCCTCCGCCGACCCCGCCGCCAGCGCCCGCTGTCGGGTTTTATCCGGCTGCCCACCAAGGGGTATACCCAAGGTGGTAGGTTTTAGGTTGGGATGCGCCGAGATCAGGAACTCGAAGGTGCAGACAACACAAGATTTAGACAGGTTCGGGCCGCAATATGCGTAATGCCCTATGTCCTGTATGATGGTTTGTATTGCCTTGGTGTTAATCTGATGATCTTATGTTTTGAGGGGGTCCCTGTCTGCCCTTATATATCCGGGGGGACAGGGTTACATGAATCCTAGTCTGATACTAACATAGAAATCGTACTCAAGTACAACTCGAGTAGTTTCCTTCTGTATCGACTAGTTCTACTCCGCATGCGGGTAGAATACAACATAAATGAGGTACAGGACACGTGGCCCCGGGTCTGACAAGCCCCCGAGCTCTTCGTAGCTGAGTACTGCAGACTCTTCGAGTACTTCCGAAGCTGTCTTCGACTTCTTTCGAAGCTCCATCTTGATACTTCTCTTCGAGTACTCTTCTGACTGCATCGAAGCTATGAGGTACTCATGCCCCGAATTTTTTCTTTTATATGGGGTGCGATGAACAATCGCACTCCATATGGAGTAGCCCCCGAGCCTTAGGTTGAATCAAAGAATCAAGCTGAGGGTCAAACTAGCCTTAAATCTTTCCTTCATATCCTTCGAGTACTGTCGAAAAATAAGTAGTCGATGCCACGTGTCTTACAGCCCCCGAGCCTTGAGTCCAAATCTTTTGGAAAAAAGGATCCCAAAGGTCGTGGCAAAAAATAAAGTCTAAAAAGAGGCAATTAGCAAAAATTAGACTCGAAACCCGAAAAACCTCTTTTTTCGGGACAACTAACCCAGAAAAAATGGTGAAGCGGGTAACGGTCACAAAAATCTGCCAAAAAACCGCCTGTATCCAATTAATCCTTTGGCGCGACGCTTCATCTTACACACAGTAAACCACTGCCTGACCGCTGGGTATTTAACCTCGCGGTCAGTTAGGGTTTTTCCTGTGCCTTCAGATCTGACGCCACCATCAGAGAAAAACAAAATCCCAATTAGAGTCTGACCTGCCCTAGCCCTTCCGCCACCCAGCATAGTCGAAGATCTTCGAGCCCACCGCCGCAGCCCCCGAGCCCTTGTGAAAACAAATCGTGGCTGCAAGGATTCGAAATGGCCCCGAAGAAAAACAACCGGAAGGACCTGAAAGAGGCGCAAGCAGCAACTGGAGAATGGGCAATTAGTAAGTGTTCTCGCCATAATTTAGCAAATTTGGTATTGGGGGGTCTGCTTTAGGAAAGGGATCTCATCAATTGGCGCCTTCCTCTTCGCGATCCATTTCCCATGGAAAATGTCGATGAAATCGTTTCTTTCTGCTCTTTTTCTGAACGGGGATTCGCCCTCCCCACTTGCTCCTTCTTCCGTGGTCTTCTCTACTTCTATGGGATTGAGCTGCAACACCTCAACCCCAATTCGATCTGCCATATCTCCATCTTCATTCATTTCTGTGAAGCTTTCCTCGGAATTGAACCACATTGGGCTCTTTTCCGCTATCTTTTCCGTGTGAAGCCCCAGCCCACCTTGAAAAATCCTTCTGCAATAGGGGGCGCTGGAATCCAGCTTAGGCAACACGCTAGTGACAAATACATATCATACAAATTTCCGTCAAATGTCCCCGGGTGGAAACAACACTGGTTCTACATTGCGAACCTTGCCCCCCAACTCCCTGTGCGGTCCGGCAGGCCTCCTGTTCAGCGTAGCGAATGGACATTGGAGCCAAATGAAGCCGAGATGGACCAAGTCAAAGAACTGCTCGAGTTGATTGCCGCGCACAAAGAGATAGGGGTAACCGGGGCATCAGTGATGCTATCATTTTTCAAGCGCCGGGTCCAACCCATTCAGCAGCGCCATACTTTAGGATTCGAGTACTTGGGAACTGAAGACCCATCCCGTATGTGCGCAGAAGAGCTTAGGGACGATGCTGCACTTATGCGCGTCAGGCGAATTCTAGTAGATGTGGATGCTGTCCCGTATGTTCCAGCAGGGTTTACTGCCCAGAATCGACCACCAGCAGTAAGTGTTCGACTTCTTCACTTCTTCCCTTGATCTGAAGAGTTAATACTAACTGATTGTCTTAATACAGGATTCATCAGCATTGTATCGGAGTTACCCGCCACACCCCGATCTACCTCGGCCTTACCATACGCTGCCCAGCGCCGCCAAAGCACAGAAAGAACAAATTGCTGGCAGCAAATCAGCCACGGGCAGCCAGGCGGCTGGGGAGAGAGTGCAAGCCGACGACTCCTCCGGATCATCCGTGGACTGGTCGGACGACGCACCTCTCGTTCCCCGGCGACGTCGGGATATGAGGAAACGCAAAGACAGCGCCACGGACCTTGCCGGGTAAGTGTCTGTCGAACTATAAAAACTGTCGAGTTGTTTTGCTGAACACTGATGACAACCCTGTCTTGCAGCCCGTCGTCTTCCTTGCCCGGCTCCCAGCGCCAAAAGGTAGCTGAAGTGCCCCCCACCAGAAAAGGTGCACCAGAAGCCGAGCCCATAGAGGTCGATAGGGCCGATCCGTCACCTTCTGTTGCAGACGATGTAACTATCGCCGTGGCAGGCACAAGGTCGGGGCAGCTCACGCCCTCGACTGAAACAGTGCCGCCGCCGGCAATAGGTGCCCCAGACATCGCCCTGCCAGAGCTGCCAGCCCCCTCATCCTGTACACC
Organism: Panicum hallii; assembly: GCF_002211085.1. Classification (NCBI taxonomy): domain Eukaryota; kingdom Viridiplantae; phylum Streptophyta; class Magnoliopsida; order Poales; family Poaceae; genus Panicum; species Panicum hallii. Next base: position 13,054,611 of record NC_038045.1, read on the forward strand.
AACTCCTCCAGCCACAAGTACCGTGACAAAGAAGCCGTTGAAGCTGGTGTGGAGGAAACCAACAATGATCCGATCCCAGAGGTAAGTAATGCCTTGGACCTTGCCCTTAGCCATGTGTAAAAATCACAGTAAAAATGTTGTGCTGTTGTCTTGAGCAGATCAACAGCTGCAATGACACCCGAACTCGAGTTGGCTCCACCAGCCTCCGAGCCGTCGCCTGGGCAACCCAACGCGCTGGAGCCAGCAGGGGGGCAGATGTAATCATGCGTGACTCGCCACTACCCGAGCTCCAGCACACAGAACCCAAAGCCTCCGGCAATGAGCAAGTCGAGGTCACCACTACCGTACCCGTCGGCGGTGCAGGTAAATGATCCCACTGCCTTCTGCCACAATCATTGCTATATTAATACTCATCCTTTGCAGGGACCTCGCAGCCGTCAGCCTTGGAGGGTGCGGGTGCTTCTTGCGAGGCACCCGGGTTGCCGACCCCTGTAGGGGAAAACACCATTATACTCCAAGAGATGCACCTCCCGGGGGATGATCTGAACCGCCTGCGCCAAATGATCAAGGCGATCGACTCATTTGTTCTGGTAAATCTCAACTAGACCGCTGGTAACTGTATGATTAAGTCGATATCCTCTGACGCCCAAAAACATGTAGGACATGAACCAAAAAACTTCAACGAAGCTGGAAGAGTCCACCAGGCGTATCGACGAGCTGTTGCAGGAGCGAGCCGGCTTCGAGCAGAATATCATCGAGCTCCAAGGCCGACTCAAGGAACAGCGGAAAACCCATCAAGGTATGTTGAATTCAATTCTCGGAGTCATACCCGTAGTCGATAACTTCATGATCTGAAACCTGCTTATCATCGCAGAACTTAAGCAGCTGTTAAATTATAAAGAAGAATTGCTTACTGATTTGAAGAACATGCTATATCGCCGCGCAGATGAAGTCGAGGGTCTGCGGAAGGTGATGGCCGACACAGAGAAGCAACTCGTCGACTGCCTCCAGCAGATCAAGACTTTGGGCGAGGAGAAAGAGCAGCGCCAGAAGGAACTCGATGATTTGAAGGTGGCAGCTCAAGAACTCGTAGAGATGGTGGATCCCCGGGAAGACGGTGCTGAAGATGGGCAACCACTACTTGATCGTCTTCGCGGGGCGCCACAAAAGATCCTCAATTTCGTCACCGAGGCTGCCACATCTTACGTGGGCCATGCCCTAGGCCTTGTAAAGTCCTTCTGGCCAAAGGCTTGGCTAGAAGTACTCGCGGAGGGTGCAGCTGCTGATTGTACTGATGAAAGCTTCCGCGAGTATTTGCTAGAGGTCCGGCCTGTAGCTGAAAAAATTGTTGGAAACATGGTCCAGGATTGAACCGTTAGTGCTTAAGACTTTTGTAATAGAAGAAACCACTTTTGTTCCTTTGTAGCCATATGTGCAGACGAAGAGCCCCATCTGCTTTGGAGCATAGGCATGCTACCTCTGAGTGCATCGACTCAGAGAGTAGTCGATTTAGCCCTTCACGAGAGCTCATCGGGTGAGCTAAATAAGATCCTGCCAAAAAGGATCCACTCGGACCCGGAACGCGCAGTCTGTGGCGCGACGACTAGGATGCTCATGGCAAACAGTCGAAAACTACCCTTAGGTGTAACCACCGCAGGAGTAGCCAAACGAGTTAGATAGAACCCGAGCCAGACGGGCCTAACCAGTTTGAAAGAGCACGATTAGCATCGCGACGACCCCTGTGCCACTGGCAAGTAGTCGATTTTATATAAAATTTAAGCGTGGCCAACAGCCGCCACCATTATATTTAAGAATTTACATTTCGGGTTGTGTGGCACAAAGCCGCCAAATCGATCCAGAAAAGTAAAACTTGCCATTGACGCATACAGAAATTGGACACGAGTCTGCTTAGGGGTAGAACCGTCGCAGGTGCTGGATGTTCCACGAGTTGGGTACATCCTGACCATCGGGGTGCCGAAGTTGATAAGATCCCGGTCTTGTAACCCTCTTGACAATGAACGGTCCTTCCCATCTTGAGTTAAGCTTGTGCAAACCCGACTCATCCTGAACGCGACGAAGGACAAGGTCGCCAATGCTAAACGACCTTTCCTTAATGTTGCGATCATGATATCGCCGGATTCCCTGTAGGTAACGGGCTGACTGGATGTGAGCAGAGCAGCGAGCCTCTTCGACAGAGTCCAACTCCAGCTGTCGTGCTTCGTCCGCCTCGCCTTCTTTATACATCTCAACCCTTGGGGATTTCCACATGATATCTGCTGGGAGAATCGCCTCGGAGCCGTAAACAAGAAAGAACGGGGTCTGCCCTGTGGCTTTTGAAGGTTGAGTCCTGAGCCCCCAGATTACATGTGGCAACTCGTGAATCCACTTCCCGCCCTTTTTGCTGTTGGCGTCGTAAAGTCTCTTCTTGAGACCGTCGATAATCAAACCATTCGCCCTCTCAACTTGCCCATTTGCCCTTGGGTGAGCCACTGCAACATATTTGACCTCGATGGATGAGTTTTCACAGAATTCCCAGAATTGGTTGGCCGTGAAATTGGAACCCAAGTCAGTGATAATAGTGTTGGGGAAGCCGAAACGATGAAGATGTCGGAGATGAAGTCGACCACCCTGTCTGGGGTAAGCTTGGCAATCGGCTTGAACTCGATCCACTTGGTGAACTTATCGATAGCCACCAGAACATGAGTAAAACCTCCTGGCGCCGTTGTGAAGGGCCCAATCATGTCGAGGCTCCAGCAAGCAAACGGCCAGGAAGGCGGTATAGTAATGAGGGTGTGGGCCGGGACATGAGTTTGCTTACCGAAGAACTGGTAGTTCTGACATCGACGTACCAGATCTTCGGCGTCGGACACGGCGGTAGGCCACCAGAAACCAGCTCTGTATGCTTTGCCAACCAGTGACCTTGAGGCGGCATGGTTACCACACACGCCCTCGTGTATTTCTCGCAATATGTCCAGACCGCCTTCTGTTGTGACGCACTTCATGAGTACTCCGGATCGTGCGCCGCGCCGATAAAGTTTGTCTTCGACTAGGACAAACCCTTTGCTCCGTCGCATGAGGCGGGCGGCGGCAGCGCTTTTGGGGTCCATCCCGGTCAATAAGACGAGATCTCGGATGAAGTCGATGAAAGGTCCTCTCCAGTCCTCACCGACCAGCAGTACCTCCCGTTCTGGCTGTACGGAGCCAGTGGCGGTGGAAACCGGTGGTGAAGGGCTGATGGACGGGTGCGTCAGCTCCTGAACGAATACCCCTGCCGGGACTTGAGCTCGGGTTGATCCCAGCTTGGATAAGGCATCAGCAGCAACATTGTGTTCCCGCAGCACATGGTGAATTTCTAGGCCAGAAAATTTTTTTTCTAGCTTGCGTATTTCTTGTACATAGGCTTCCATGGTCTCCTTGTTGCAGTCCCATTCCTTGTTGACTTGCTGAACGACCAAGAGTGAATCGCCATATACAAGTAGTCGCTTGATCCCTAGTGATATCGCCAAACGGAGCCCGTGAAGCAACGCTTCATACTCGGCTTCATTGTTGGATACCTCCCAGAGAATTTGGAGGACGTATTTGAGTTGTTCGCCTCTTGGGGAAACGAATAAAACTCTAGCGCCGCCGCCATCAAGCTTGAGAGAACCATCGAAGTACATGGTCCAATGCTCTGGCTTGTCAACTGGATTTGAGACTTGATTTTCCCTCCACTCAGCCATGAAGTCGACTAGAGCTTGGGACTTGATTGCAGTGCGTGGCTTGAAGTCGATCGACAAAGCCCCCAGTTCCACTGCCCATTTTGAAATACGACCCGTGGCATCTTGGTTGTGTAGGATATCCGCCAACGGGTAGTCTGTGATCACGACGATCTGGTACTCTTCAAAGTAGTGGCGTAATTTCCTCGAAGTAATCAATATGCCATAGAGAAGCTTTTGGACCGCCGGGTAGCGCACCTTAGACTTTGAGAGTACTTCACTGACAAAGTACACGGGCCGCTGCACGCCAAAAGCATGGCCTTCCTCGGAGTGCTCGACAACAATAGCACTGCTAATAACGTGGGTAGTTGCCGCAATGTAAAGTAAAAGGGTCTCACCCGGCAATGGTGCTGTGAGGATCGGGGGCGACTGTAGGTGTTGCTTGAGATCCTGCAGAGCCTGCTCGGCTTCCTCTGTCCAGTGAAACTTGTCCTGACGCTTTAAGAGTTTGAAAAAAGGTAATCCTCTCTCCCCGAGCCGGGAGATGAATTTGTTGAGAGCTGCCATGCAACCTGTAAGTTTCTATACATCTTTGATTGTGGCAGGTGCCTCCATATCAGTGATGGCGGTAATCTTTTTAGGGTTGGCCTCGATGCCCCGGTTACTGACTATGTGTCACACCCGGCTTAGAAAAGGTAACCGAATGCATCCCATATGTGCGCCAGGATCAAGTTCCGCACATACAGTAGACGTCACAAGCGATTATCCGAACAATGCATTAACGAACAAGAGTATAATAGTACTTTATTACATGACCGACAGTCTTAACCTTAAGCGAATAAATAAATGTCGATAAATAGCAGCGGACTTCAACTTCACAGGCAGTTGACTGGAAGACACTCGCCTAGAAATCTCCAATGTCTTCGGGAAACTCCGGAAAGTTATCTTGTTCTGAGCAGCATTGGTTTTAATAAAGCAAGCGTGAGTACACTTATGGTTGGTACTCAGCAAGTGGAATAAATTATATGACATGCAAGGCCAAATCAAGGATAAGCTGACATGGTTTGACTGCGATAAGCATTTTAGTTGGTCAAGTTTTATTTAGCAAGCATTAACTAGATTTAAGTTTATACCAACCCTTATATAAAAACGGATTAAATAAATAACATCAACCATAAATAACAGCAGCTTAAATCATCTTCAAGTTCAATTATCATGTGAGGGTCCAAGCCGCTCTTAACCGTGAGCACGGCTGATATATCAGTTTTCACTCTGCAGAGGTTGTACACTTTACCCACAGCTCGTGTTTCCCTTTATGCCCGGGTTTGTAAGGCCCTTAAACACTTCCGAGGTGAGTGGCAGGGATTCACTACGAGGCCTTTACAAAGATTCCCTATCTTGTGACAATCCGCTAAGGTTTCAAGCCAAAGCGGTCATAACCCTCCCTATTGAGGAAAATACCTTAGCCAAGGTTCACATAGCTATGTGCCTCAAAGGACCGAGCTATACCCCGTCAATGCAACCCCTCTTGCCCTTTCGGTAAGATCATCACAAGCTAGGGTTTCTAATTAATTAGCCAAGACCAGAGCCATATAGTACTGTGGTTGTACTGTTTTCCTGGGTGGTTCTCCATGTTCCAATTCATTCGATAAGCTTGTTTGATTGCCATAACAATATTCCAAAGGACATGAGAGATATAGGAGGTAACATGATCTCCAAACATCCAAAAACTATTATTAAGCATCTAGCGTAGCTATAACATAAATAAAACAACCCAGGTTTAAACAAGGAAGTTAATTAAAATCTAGTCATATCCTTAATTGGGTTCCTTCATATTCTAGACACATGCATGCATAAAAGTAAAGGTGTAATTGTGACATTAATAGGACTGAAAACATGATCAAGGGCCACTTGCCTTCGTTAGCAAACTGCTGCTGCTCAGGAAATTCTTCAAAGTCTTGCCCCTGTGGATCCTCGAACTGCGCACCGTCTAACGTCGCACACGAGCACATACAAGCAAACAAAATAAAATAAGAACAGTACACCAATCAATGAAAACAGAACAAAATAATATTTTAAAAACATTGCACAAGTCGTAAGGATCGCGTGAGCGCAAGAATCGATGAAATCGGAGTTAAAACGGAGAAGTTAGGGCTAAAACGGGGTTCCAGGGGCTTATCTGCGAAGATTTAGATCTAAAAGGACCTAAAACAGAGAAACCAGGGGCTAGATCGTAATTAAACCCTAGACAGAGGGGCTAGCACGCAAAACTGAGGGGTATTGGACGGCGGGTTCGATTTTGAAAGTCCTCAGGGGTCTAAACGGAAGAATCAGGACTAAAACGCAAATAGTTTTGAACTGAGACGGAGCGCGGGTTGATTTCGGAAAACTCAAAGGGCTTATTTGCAAAAGGGGCGCGGGTTGACCGGTATCTAACTGCTTGACTCGCGATTGGATCTGTTGCGGACCGATGGATCTAGATCGGACGGTGGAGATCGCGCTGGCGGGGGGAACAGCGCGGGAGCGGCGGCGGGGCGCCGGCGGCGAGGCGGAGGCGGCGGCGGTTCGCCGGACTTCAAGCGATAAAGCGACCCCCGGCTCGGTTTTGGGTCGGACTTGGACGGGAAGCGAGAGCGCGACACGGGGGACCGATCTAGGGCAAAAGGAGGCGGCGAAGACGACCGAGGCAACGGGGCTACGGCGAGCGGCGGCTCGGTTACTCCGGCGAGCTCGAGCGGGCACAGGAGCGCGGGAAGGAAAGGGAGAGACGGCCGGGAGGTTTCATCACCACAACGCGGTGCCTCGGGGTGGCTCGTGCGACGGCGGGAAGCAGCGAGACGGCGGCGCGGCGGCGGACCGGAGCTCGAGCGGCGAAGGCGGCTCGGGGGCTAGGGTTTTGAGCGGGCGGCAGCTGCGGCTAGGGTTTAGGGTAGGCGGGGGGGGGGGGGGGGGCTGGCGGCGCTTAAATAGGGGGCGGCCGCGGGCGCCTGGGCGTGCGGGCCCGAGGCGGGGACGGCGCGGAGGGCGGACCGAGCTCGGACTCGAGCTCGGGTCCGGCTCGGGCGCGGGGGAGAGGAAGGGCCTGACAGGCGGGCCCCGCCTGTCAGCGCTGGAGAGAGGGAGAGAAGGGAGAGAGTTGAGAGAGCGGAGACGGGAGCGAGGCCGCGGGGGAAAGGAGCGGGTTGGGCCGGGGCGAGGAAAGAGAGTGGGCCGCGCGCGCGAGAGAAGGAGGGAGGAGAGGAGAAGGCCGCGGCTGGGCCTGCCAGGGGGAAGCGGGCCGCGCTGCAGGGGAAAGAAGGGAGAGGAAGGGGGATGGCCAGCCGGGCTGGGCTGGGCCCAAGGGGGAGAAAAGAGGGGGGGAAAAAAGAGAAAGAGCAAATGCTTTTGAATTTGAATCAAGGAATTGAATTCAAACTTAAATCCAAATGAAATACAACCAAGGAGACAATGCAAAGAGCATGAATGCGCATGACATATATTTTCCTTATATTTATTTTATACTTTAAGAAAGTTGCTTATCAAAAATCATGTAACCCTTTAACCTACCATGCCATTCAAATTATTTTTGTACTTTGCAAAAATTAGGGTGTTACAAACCTACCCCCTTTAAAAGGAATCTCGTCCTCGAGATTCGGCTGGGCTAGCAAAGAGCTGGGGAAAATCTGCCTGTAACTCATCCTCTCGTTCCCAGGTAGCCTCATCCTTTGAATGGTGACTCCACTGAACTCTGCACATTCGTATCCTCTTACTCCAGGTAATTCTCTCTGCCGTATCCAGTATTTTGATCGGGTGCTCCTCGTAAGTCAAGTCCTCCTGCACATCCAGTTCCTCCAGTGGCAACTGCTCCTCGGGTACCCTCAAGCACTTCTTCAACTGAGAGATATGAAACACATTGTGCACATCTGACAACCGTGCAGGTAACTCTAGTTGGTAAGCCACCTCGCCTTTCCGTTCTAGAATCTTGAACGGACCAATGTAACGAGGCGACAATTTCCCTTTGACCTTGAATCTGCGCAAACCTCTGATAGGTGACACCTTCAGATATACGTAGTCACCTTCCTCAAAGGTCAACTCTCGTCGACGAGTATCTGCATAGCTTTTCTGCCTCGACTGAGCCACCTTCAAGTTCTCACGAACAACCTGTACCTGCCTTTCAGCCTCTTTAATGATCTCAGGCCCGAACAGCTGACTTTCACCTGTCTCACTCCAATACAACGGAGTCCTGCACCTCCGGCCATACAGTGCCTCAAACGGTGCCATCTTTAGACTGGCCTGATAACTGTTGTTATAAGAGAACTCTGCAAACGGCAAACTCTTATCCCAACTGCCTCCATGTTTTAGTGCACAGGCTCGGAGCATATCCTCTAACACCTGATTTGTCCTTTCGGTCTGCCCATCAGTCTGCGGATGATAAGCGGAGCTGAAGTTCAACTTCGTATCCATTGACTCGTGCAACTTTTGCCAGAATCGAGACGTAAACTGAGTACCCCTGTCTGACACTATCTTCTTAGGTACTCCATGCAGGCACACAATTCGCGAGATGTACAATTCTGCCAGTCGTGCACCTGTATATGTAGTCTTCACCGGAACAAAGTGAGCTACCTTGGTCAGTCGGTCCACTATGACCCATATAGAATCATAACCATCTCGTGTTCGTGGCAACCCCACGATGAAATCCATACCGATTTCTTCCCATTTCCACTCCGGCACCTTCAAGGGCTGTAACAATCCGGCCGGTCTCTGATGTTCTGCCTTAACTCTCTGACACACATCACACAATGCCACGTGAGCTGCAACGTCACGTTTCATGCCATACCACCAATACCTTTCCTTTAAATCCTGATACATCTTAGTACTGCCAGGATGGATAGAATAAGCTGAGTCATGAGCTTCCTGCAGAATTTTCTCTCGGAGGTGGTCCACATCTGGTACACATATCCTCTTTCTGAACCATATTGTCCCATGTTCATCTTCAGTAAAATCTGGTGCCTTGCCTGCTTCTATCATTCCTTTTATCTCCTGTATCTTAGAATCCTCAAGCTGACCCTTCCGTATGTCTTGGTCGAGGGTCGGCTCAACCTCTATAGTGATTCCTTCCGTATGAGCGACGAAACCTAGGTTGAGTCGTTCGAATTCCTTGCACAACTCCCGAGGCATCTGGCTAACCATCGTCGCGTTCACATAGCTCTTGCGGCTCAAGGCATCCGCAACCACGTTTGCCTTCCCGGGATGGTAGTGTATCTCCAGGTCATAATCCTTGATGAGCTCTAACCACCTTCGCTGCCTTAAATTGAGATCATTCTTAGTGAAAATGTACTTCAAACTCTTATGGTCGGTGTATATCTGGCATCGGTGACCCAACAAATAGTGCCTCCATATTTTCAGAGCATGTACCACTGCTGCCAACTCCAGATCGTGTGTGGGGTAATTCTGTTCATGCTTTCTCAATTGACGAGATGCATATGCAATCACGTGTCCCTCTTGCATCAATACACAACCGAGACCCTGCTTGGATGCGTCACAGTAGATATCGAAGCTTTTGTAAATATCAGGCATAGCCAACACTGGTGCAGTTGTCAGCCTCTTTTTCAGCTCCTCGAAACTGTCCTGACATGCCACAGACCATATAAATTTCTTGTCCTTCTCTAGCAGTGACGTAAGGGGTTTCACTATCTTGGAGAAGCCTTCAATAAATCTCCTGTAGTATCCCGCAAGTCCTAGGAAACTCCGGATTTCCGAAACGGTCGTGGGTGGCTCCCATTTCAACACATCTTTTACTTTCCCTGGATCCACTGCAATACCTCCGCCGGTAATGGCATGACCCAGAAATGAGACCTCATTCAGCCAAAATTCACACTTACTGAGCTTAGCATACAACTGATTATCCCGGAGCTTCTGCAAGATGAGTCTCAAGTGCTCCTCATGTTCCTCCTCATCCTTGGAGTATACCAGAATATCATCAATGAACACCACCACAAACTTGTCGAGATACTCCATGAACACTTTGTTCATCAGGTACATAAAGTAAGCTGGAGCATTAGTCAACCCGAACGACATCACCGTATATTCATATAATCCATATCTAGTAGTGAATGCTGTCTTGGCAATATCTGAAGGCCGTATCCTCAGCTGATGATAACCTGATCTCAAATCAATCTTTGAGAATACCTTGGCTCCCCTCAGCTGATCAAACAAGTCTTCTATACGCGGCAATGGATACTTGTTCTTGATAGTTACCTCATTCAAGGCCCTGTAGTCAACACACATCCGCTGTGTACCATCTTTCTTTTCAACGAATATCACAGGTGCTCCCCAAGGTGATGAACTAGGACGAATGTACCCCTTACCTAGCAATTCTTTCAGTTGTTTCTTAAGTTCCTCTAGTTCACCAACTGACATTCTATATGGCCTCTTAGCAATAGGTGCAGTACCGGGTATAAGATCTATAATAAATTCAATGTCGCGTTCAGGTGGCATACCTGGCAAATCATCAGGGAAAACGTCCGGGTACTCGCTGACAACTCTGATATCCTCCATCGAACTTGCCTTCAACTGATTTACTGCACAATCTGCCGCCGACGGGAGTGTTGCAACAAACTCAAATCTTTCACCTTCCTGGCTTGTGAGAACCACTGATCGCTTGGAACAATGAATCACTGCGTCGTATTTTGTCAACCATCCCATTCCGAGAATAATATCAATACCACTTGACGGCAATACTATCGGGTTTGCACAGAATTCCTTGCCCATGATTTGTATTTTTACCCCGAGACATCGGTACACAGCCCTCATATTTCCCCCAGGTGAATTCACTAACATGGAACTAGGCATGGTGCATAGGGGAATGGAGTACTTAGCTACATATTCAGCAGAGATGAATGTATGCGATGCTCCGGAATCGAATAAAACTGATGCAGGGGCTGAGTTGACAAGAAACATACCGAACACAACGTCCTGAGCCTCCTGAGCGGTCTCCGCGGATACATGATTCACTCGCCCGCGGACGTAGTTTTGCTGACCCTTGTTGCTCTGGGGCGTCTGCATGTTGTTTCGGGGCTGTTGCTGCTGCTGCGGTGTCTGCCTCTGTCCACTGTTGTTAAACTGACCTGGAGTGTGCTGAGCATTTTTCTTGGGACATGCATTGGCATAATGTCCCGCTTCACCACATCGGTAGCAAGTATTACCACCGGCGGAAGCGGTGGCATTGTTTCTCCTCGGTGTGCCTGTAGGGGTGCCCTGGCGATTTTGTTGAAAGTTGGAGCGCTGCACTGACTGATTGGCATGTTGAGCCTGCTGCTGCCCCTGTTGGTTGAAGCGCGGGTACTGACTCTGCCCGAGGTTGACATTCTGTCCCCCTGAGCGGAAAGGTGTTCCCTGCGGGGCGTTGAAGCGAGGACGTGCATTACTGCTGAACTGCGTCGGTGACTCGTACTTCCTTTTCTGCTCACCCATCTCCTTGCGAGCATGCTCCACCATGATGGCTTTATCCACCATTTTCTGGAAACTGTCGAAAGTATGCACCATTAGTTGATATTTGATAGGACCAATCAGACCCTCCCTGAAGTGATCCTGCTTCTCCTCATCATCTGCGACATCTGCAGGGGCGTAACGAGACAGTTGGATGAACTTGTCCCGATACTCACTCACGGACATTGCCCCTTGTTTCAAAGCAAGGAACTCCTGCTTCTTGAGCTTCATCAGGCCCTTGGGTATGTGCTGCTCCCTGAATTTGCTCCTGAACTCCTGCCAGCCGATAGCGTCGGGGTTGTCATGAGCTGCTGTGTAAGCATCCCACCAATCCGCTGCGGTCCCTTCCAGTCTGCCTGAAGCGTAAAGAACCTTCTCCCTGTCGGTACACTGGGCGAGGTTGAGCATCTTCTCCACAGTCTTGATCCAGTCATCAGCTTGGAGTGGATCCGGTGAATGAGAGAATGTGGGAGGCTTGTGACTCATGAACTCAATCATGGAAAATGGATAGGAGTATTGAACTTGAAGATGAATTAAATCGTGGACCATGTTTATGGTTATGGTTTTTGTTCACCATGGTTACGGTTGTGGTTATGCTTATGCTGTATCTCTTCTCTCTCTTTTAAAGTGGGTTTTAGTATGAACCCGAGCAGTTTTCCTGACGGAACACCAAAAACGCACTTGGTCGGATTAAGCTTCCATCGGTACTTCCTTAGGCTGGCGAAAGTTTCCTCCAGATCCATGATGAGGCCCTCGGGACTTCGAGTTTTCACGACCACGTCGTCCACGTAGGCCTCCACGTTCCGGTGTAACTGATCAGCGAAGCACCTCTGAATTGCCCGCTGATAGGTGGCGCCAGCGTTCTTCAACCCGAAAGACATCGTCTTGTAGGCATAAGTCCCAAACGGGGTGATGAACGCGGTCTTGATCTGGTCTTCTTCCTTGAGAGCGATCTGGTGGTAACCTGAGTAACAATCAAGGAAACATAACAATACGCAACCTGCGGTCGAGTCGACTACCTGATCGATGCGAGGGAGCCCGAAGTGATCCTTTGGGCAATGCTTGTTGAGATCGGTATAGTCGACACACATTCTGCATTCTTTGTTCTTTTTTAATACAAGGACAGGGTTAGCCACCCACTCTGGGTGGATTACTTCTTTAATGAATCCAGCCACGAGGAGTTTAGCTATTTCCCGTTTGATAGCCTCCCGTTTATCGGGGGCAAAACGACGAAGTCGTTGCTTCTTTGGTACAGCCTGTGGGTACACATTAAGACTATGCTCGATCAGCTCCTTGGGCACCCCTGGCATATCCGATGGCTTCCATGCGAATATGTCTCGGTTAGCCCGCAGGAAACTGACGAGCGCGAGTTCCTATTTGTCACCCAAGCCCGCGCCGATGATGGCTGTCTTAGATGAATCGCCTTCTTGGAGCTGGATCATCTTGAGAGCCATCTCGCCCGTCGACTTGACGCCCGATTGACTCGCCTTCTTTGTCGGGATGTCCAGCTCAGCTTGAGAAAGTTGCTGCGCGGCCGCGAGTACTTCAGCGGAAGCATCTGGCACGTGGGAAGTCGATGCATACTGGATGGCCTCTTGGTTACAGTCATAGGACTTCTTCAAGTCGCCTCGGAGCGTGAGCACACCGTTACGTCCTGGCATCTTGAGAAGCAAGTAAACATAATGTGGCACCGCCATGAACTTGGCGAGCGCCAGCCTCCCCAGTATGGCGTGGTAGGAAGATTCGAAGCTGGCCACCTCGAACTTGATGAACTCGGTACGATAGTTCTCCCTCGTCCCGAAAGTGACTGGAAGAACAACTGTCCCAAGCGGATGCGCGGCATTGCCAGGAACAATACCATAAAAAGGAGCTTTGCTCGGAGTAAGCTTGTTGGTGAGGTCCAGACCCATCTTCTTTAGTGTACTGGCGAAGATAAGATTAAGTCCGCTCCCGCCATCGATAAGAACCCGAGTAAGCTTGACTTCTGCAACCACGGGATCCAGCACCAGTGGGAACTTCCCAGGCTCGGAAAAGCTAGTCCATTGATCATCACGAGAAAACGATATGGGGACCTCCGACCATCGGAGTGGTCGTGGTACCGCTGGTTCAACTGATAGGATCTCTCGTAGCAGCAACTTCTGTTCCCGCTTGGAGCAAAAATCTTCGTCACCGCCAAAGATAACATTGACGGTCTTGGAGGCATCCTGGAACTTAGGCGTCTCAGATTTGTCTTCCTGTTCCTCATCTTCGGGCTCTTTGCCCATCGACTTGTTCTTCTTGCCGTTCCCAGGAGAGCCGAAGGCGCGCTTGAGCTGAAAACAGTCGATCGCTGCGTGTTTGGAGTTGACACACCACGGGCACTTCTTCTGCAGGAGTTTTTCAAACTGCTCCTACGTGGTCGACTTCTTGCCCCGCGAAGGACGGTCCACAGCCGCGACGAGATCGTCTGGCTTGCGTTTTCGGGAAGAACTCGAAAAATCCCGCTGGCCTTTGTCAGCCCGGTTGTCGTTGTTGCGCTTCTGGTTGAGGTCGGTACGTCTTGGAAACCTCTCGCGCATCTTTTCTTCTTGTTCAGACCAGTCGTGCATCATGTCGCGTAAACCTGCAACCGTCTTTGGCCTGTTACGCCCAAAATCACGATATATACCTGGGTCAGTGAGGCCGTTGTAGAAGCAGTTGATAATGTCCTCTTCTGAGATGTTGGCGATGGTGGCCCGCACATCGAAGAAACGGCGGGTGTAAGATCGGAGGAGTTCATTGTGCTCTTGCTTGCATTGGGCGAGGTCGTGCCGGGTTCCTGCTCGAGATATGGCCCCCTGGAAGTTGTCGATGAAGACCTTCTTGAGGCCTTCCCAGGAGTCGATGGAATCGTTGGGGAGACTTTCCAGCCAAGTCAACGGTGCAGGCTCCAAAGCCATCGGAAAGTAGACGACCTTGGTAGTATTGGAGCCGCCAGCCACCTCAATGGCAGTAGAATAACAGCGGAGCCATTGTTGGGGGGCCTGCTTGCCGTCATACTTGGTAATGCCAATTGGCTTGAAACCCTCCGGGTACTTGTAGTTGTTGAATCTCGCAGTGAACGCGGGGAAACGATCGCTGCAGTCAGCATCGTCTCGCTCGACTACCTCGCGCTCCCGTCGCCTCGAGTCGAGGACTGACCGGGCATCGCGCCCCTCATTGATCTTCTGGCGAAGATCAGGTTGGTGACGTGGAGGGTTGGGCTGCCTCGGGTTGTTTGCCGGAGGTGGCTGTCGCCTCCCACCGGTGATCTGGCTTCCACCCACGCCATCATTGTTGTTGCTGCGTTGGGGTCGCGGGCGATGACCCGTTGTTCGACTTGGGGCCTGGCTTCGGCTGTCTCCAACGTGCTCGTCCCTGACGAGCGATGCCGGAGCCTGCCGGTCCAACTGGACCCACGCCCGTTGGGCGTAGATGAGTGCTTGTCGGACGTTGGGGTCGTTGCTTCGCTCGAGTAATGCTGTTACCCGAGCGATGTTGGCCATAGGAGTCCTGAAGCCACGTTCATCTGCCGTGGCGAATTCGGCGTCGAGTTCGCGCTGTGCAGAACGTATGCGCTCGTTGGCGCACCTTCTGCGAACCGCACGAGCTCTGTTCCTTGCACGTCGCGCGTCGCACTAAGCGTCGTTCTCGTTCTTGGCTTCTGCGGTGTCTTCATCTTCTGATATGCCGTCAAGTGCGCCAATGGGGATGAGGGCGTCGTCGTCCCCTTCTTCCGCCATCAGGACTTGGCGAGTTGCGAGTTCTTCGGAAGGGGCTTCGACTAGCTCAGTCGAGCCCTCGGATATGGCAGCCAACGCCTTGCCCTCCTGAAAAGGCAAAGGCTCAAGATGGGCTACCAATCGGTCTTCATGTCCGAGTGAGTCGGACAAGTTCATCCCCCTCCAATGAACAATTCGTCCTTCGGAGGTGGTGGTAATCATCAGCCCGCAAGCGGCCAGGTGATCCTCGGCCTGCCGGCATGCGGTGGCCCCGGAACCTCCAGCCTGGAGCAAAGAGTCCAAGTCCTTTTCCAATGTGGAAAAAGGAACAGTAGAAACAGACGCTGCCTCGGTCTCCCTGGCAGAGTCAGAAAACGGCAACTCGTCGAGATTATCGACAAAGTCGTCGAGCCTTGCGGCGAGTGTCTTTAGCTTGAAGGTGTCGTCGACGGTGTGCCGATGGAAACCGCCTGCGCCGTTGGCAACGCAGACCCACGAGCCAAAAACAAAGGTCGTGCCCCCAGGGAGCACGGGACTGGGGAACTTGAAAATCGCCATCGAGTTCTCCAGCGGATCTCTGATGCGCGCCCCTACCTGGCGCGCCAGCTGTCAGGTTTTATCCGGCTGCCCACCAAAGGGTATACCCAAGGTGGTAGGTTTTAGGTTGGGATGCGCCGAGATCAGGAACTCGAAGGTGTAGACAACACAAGATTTAGACAGGTTCGGGCCGCAATATGCGTAATGCCCTACGTCCTGTATGATGGTTTGTATTGCCTTGGTGTTAATCTGATGATCTTATGTTTTGAGGGGGTCCCTGTCTGCCCTTATATATCCGGGGGGACAGGGTTACATGAATCCTAGTCTGATACTAACATAGAAATCGTACTCAAGTACAACTCGAGTAGTTTCCTTCTGTATCGACTAGCTCTACTCCGCATGCGGGTAGAATACAACATAAATGAGGTACAGGACACGTCCTATCCCCTAGTCCAATACGGACTCCTTGATGTACACAGCCCCGTGGCCCTGGGTCTGACACCCGCCTCCGCCTCTCCCTCACGCCCACCGCCAGTAGCAGCCAGTACTCCCTGAGACCGCGCCCACGTCCTCACTGGCCGAGTCCACCGCCACCGGCGCATCTCCTCGGCCTCCGCCTCCGACGACCCCAAAAGCAGGACCGGAGATGGCCGAATTTGGGGCTGACGGGACCCGGGATGTCTTCTCCCAGCCCGAACCGTACTCCCCTGATGAGGGATTTGATTTCTACTCCGACGACGCGGCCCGGACGCCGGTCTCTCATCTGGGCATGGAAGGTCTCGCCCTCAACTCGCAGCCAGAAGGGTGGCCCTAGCTGGCGAGGTACCAAAGCCTGGTGCAGTCAGACGGCAGGAGCGGAAGCGACGGCCGCAAGAGGCCCGTTCGTTCCCCTCCACCGCCCCGTGGCACAGGAGCCCCGATCCGCACAGTTGGCCTTTGCAAACCACGCGGTCCAGGTCTGTCATCCAGCCGCGGCCGAGGTGGTGGGTTGCCACCTGCCTCAGTTGCTCCCAGTGATCCTTCTGGTCCTCGGTACGGGGCCAGCGACGGGACCGAGCTGGAGGATGACGAGGACGTGCAGGAGATCGTTCAGGTATCGTGATGGTTTGTGCTTGATGGTTGATCATTGCTATTTGAGGCTGACGACTTGGTTGCATACAATTTTAGGTTGAAATCAGTAACATACTAATTAAAACGAGAACAAAACGAAACATGGATCAGGTCCAATTCCGGCTTAATTCATAGGTTTTGATGATATGGCATGTTCACCTTTCTTATTTAATATTTCTACACTCAGTAGTTATGGGCACTTTATAATAGAACTGTACCCTGGTTATTTAGTTTCAACCTTCTGATGGATATAAAGTTTCCAATGCATGAGTAACCAATGCAATGGTTGGAGCTGATTCTTAGCTCCGATGGAATAAGATTGTACTGGATACTAACTGTTGTATTGGGCTGCAAAGCAAGATTTATTTTTCTTCTTCATTCATCAAGCTAAAGAATCAAGACAGCATATTTTGAAAGAGTAGGGCATTTTTTTTGTTTCAATCTCACTCATGAATTAATATCATCGGTTGCTACTATCTTACTATCTCACTCATGAATTACAGATGCTTAATAATACTGTGTTCTTATTGTTCTTTTCTATATTATATATGCATGCCATGTCCTCATCATGTATATTGTTGTAGATTGACAAAACAAAAAAAACTGTTGCAAAGAAAATTGACAAGGCAAATTGGTCGAGTCACAATAATACTGTGTTGCTTCAACTCCTCTCTGAGCAAATAGGGTTGGGTAATTACAACAAAGAAATCATGTCTAGAGAGGGGTACAGGCAGCTTTGTGCAAAGTACCATTGCGCAACAGGCTTAAGGCATGACACGAAGCAGCTCAGTGGGCGAATTAGGACTCTAAAGCAGATGTATGGGTTCATAAAAGATATGCACACTGACAGTGGTTTAGGCCGTGATGACCAAGGATGGCCTACTGCAAGCAAAGACTGGTGGGATACAAAAACAAAGGTAATTGTCCTTGCATTTCAATTGTGCACAATTGAATTTTACTTAGCCATTCTAATTGTGTGTTGTTCTTTTTTTCTCAGGGATGTCCAGAATTCAAGAAACTGAAGTGGGGACCTCCAGAATATTTTGATTTGCTAGAGCACTGTTTCCATGATGTAGCTATTGATGGATCGAGTGCATTTGTTCCTGGCCAAGAAGAGGATGAGGCGCTTTATGAAGATGAGGCACAGGGATATGAGGAAGAGGAAGAGGGGCTTCAAGGAACTGAAAACAGCCCTATGAGTTCCAGCGGGCATAAATGGGCTAGCAGTACAAGCACTAGGTCTACTGCAGATAGTCCTATCAAGAAGAGCAAGAGCCCTATGTTGAAGGTGATGAAGCAATACCTTCACATGTCTGCTAGGCAATCAGCTGAAAGGAATCTGTTTTTGAAGAAACTTGGGAGCAAACAAGAAAATGCTGAGGCGAAGTTGGAAGATGCAATTAAAAAAGCACAACAGTTGGCAAAACAAGCTGGGTTAAAAAAACACAACAGTTGGCAAAGGTCACTAGAGACAGTGCACCACAACTTTGGAAAAATTTTAAAATGCCTTGTCAAACTAGCTGCTGATATAATTAGGCCAGTGGACCCAGAATTCAAGACAATACACCGACGGTTGCAATGTCCGAGATTCAGGCCACACTTCAATGATTGTATAGGGGCAATTGATGGAACTCATGTGGAAGTTGTAGTGCCAAATGATAAAAAGGTTCAATATCTTTGTCGAAAGGGGCACACAACACAAAATGTGCTTGCAGTTGTAGACTTTGACATGAGATTCACATTTGTGCTTGCTGGATGGCCAGGATCAGTGCACGACATGAGAGTGTTCAATGATGCCATCAACAAGTACAAAGAAAGGTTTCCACACCCACCTCTAGATACAATACCAATCTGTGCAACAAGTACATGACATGTGTTGTTTTATTGTTGGTTTTCTTACTAACAGAAAATTAATTTTGTAGGGAAGTACTACCTAGTGGATTCAGGATATCCAAATCGTGCAGGTTATCTTGCACCTTACAAGGGGACAAAATACCATCTACCAGAGTTTCGTAATTCCACAATGCCCAGAGGTACGAAAGAGACCTTCAATTTTGCTCATTCTTCACTTAGAAATGTCGTGGAAAGGGCCTTTGGAGTTTTAAAAATGAAGTGGAGGATGTTGTTGAAAGTGCCAAGCTACCCACCGGCAAAGCAAGCCCGAATAATTGTAGCATGCATGGCATTGCATAATTTTATTAGAGAGAGTAAGCTCATGGATGAACACTTTGATCGTTGCGACCGTGATGAGCACTATGTTCCAGTTGAGGCATCAATGTCACAAACACGTACACGGGACACAGGACGATTGGATGAAGATTGCAACATGAATGAATTTCGAGATCAACTGGCCAATGCTTTGTACAGTAGATAAACTTTAGAAGTGCAAATTTGTGTACTTTGTATGGAACTGTATGAACTTTGGATAAATAATTGTATGCACTTTGGTTTGGACTATATAAATTTTGGATTGTTAATTTTATGCACTCTGTATGAAATGGCGGGAAAGAGGTGGCGGGAAAGGGGATAGGAGAGGGAGAAAAGAGGTTTAAATGAGCTTTTGCCAAAACTTTTGCCATTTGGATCCAAACACCCCTAATGGCAAAACTTTTGCCACTTTTGGCAAATGGAAAATTTTTTGCCCTTTTGCACTTTGGATCCAAACACTACCTTATCCAATAGAATCCAATCCTATTCCCTGGATAGCAAATGGATGTCCATATCCAACTAGGTTCAAATCCAGTAGAGTCTAAGTGTAAAAATCCAATTGGATTTGGATTTAATCTAATCCATTTCCAGGAGTACCCAAGACCAATTGGTCACTAGAAGCCTCAGTAGCACCAGCCTAAGTAAGAGGTCCCGGGTTCGAAACCCTTTGAAAGCAGATTTCGGAGAGATTTTCCAGGAATTTTCCTGGACTACTGCAGCCTCAACACATGATGAGACCATCTCTTCAAGGTAGGCACGTGAGTGTGAGTATAGGGGTAGGATTTAGGGTCCGTTTGGTTTGGCTTCGACATCCAGATTCGCGTTGAGGAATCGGTGATCGCAACCAAAGGGCGGAAACGGACAAAGCGATTCCCAGGAATCAGCCGATTCCCATAGTGCAACGCAAAATTGGCGTGACCCCCAGATTTCAGCCGATTCCAGCTGCTATTTACCCGCCTGCCACTCGTTAAGGAGCGTACCGGTTCGCTTTTCTATTTTCTCCGCTCCCTTTCTTCCCCACCGACGCTCCCATCGAAGTTCGACCTGCAGCTGTCGCCCACCACCATCACGGCCAGGGGCACTTCAGCTGCCGAAACCCATCTCCAGCGGCGCCGTCTCCGGCCTCCCCCACCACGGCGCCTCCCTCCTTCGGCCTCCCCATCCAGGCCCAACTCCGGCGGCCAGGCGCTTCCGCCCGGTGATGATCCCTGCGGCGGCGCCCCGGGACCGGTTCTTCCCCGCGCCCCCGGCTTCGTTTCCCCAAGCGGCGCCCCTGGCCTGGTTGGCCCCCGCGCCGGCCCTGGCCTGGCGAGCGCGTGGGCGAGCGCGGGCGCGGCGCGGGCGAGCGTGACGCGGAGGCGGCTCGGCGCGGCGCGAGCGCGGCGGCGGCAGGCGACGGGGGGCAGCGCGGTTCTTCCAATGGTGTTGCCTGGCGGCGGCGGCGTGGCCTTAGGAAGCTTGGCACCACATCGGTTGGACCGACGAAGGCTTCCTCGCGGCGAATCGAAGCTCGACCGGTGGCGCTCCCGTGCACGCTGTGCACTCGGCCGTCTGCCGCACGAGCTCACGGGCGTGCGCGCCTTGGTGGTGGTGGTGCCATTGCTGCCGGCGAGAACTCTCCGCCTTGGTGGTTATGGTCGTACGTGAATCTTGAGTGAGAAGTGGGGTTGAGTTGGACCTAGAAGAACGAGTGATTTGTTCATTAATTTTTTAGAGCAAAGTGATTTGTTAATGAAAGGACCACTTATCAAGTTTACTATTAGGTTAGTTAACGAAAACATTGCAACTATCGAAAGACCACGTACTAACCAGGATCTATTTTATCTTTTATATAAATTATATATGTCAATCATTGATAGAAATGAAAATTATCTTCTTAAAATGGTTATTTATATGTCCATCCGATTAATTAGCAAATAAATAATTTAACAGAGCTTCAAGGGCATAAGTGACATTTCTTACAGAATTCCACAGCTGACAGCTGTTTCAACTAAACAGCTTTCAGCTTTATCACAGCTGTCAGCGCACAGCAGTTTTACCACAGCTGATTCCAGGAATTAGATTTTCAGGAATCCACAGCTGAACCAAACACACCCTTAGCCTCTACAGTTTCTCAAAAGGTTGGTCATGTTCATCCTAGTTATGACATGAAATTTGGGTTTAGGGTTCTGGATTGGTGACCACATTCACAAGATGCTCATTTCCTTCACATCCACTCATCACATTTCCTGACATGCTACCTGGTATGCCAGCATTATAAGAGGTCTACCCTGACAGCTCCTTTTTGGTCGCATCCTTCACAAACTTGCCATCAACCCTCGATGCAATGTCGCTGCCCTTGTTGGACTCATCCTCTGTGATATCTGACAGATTGCTTGAATTTCTTGTGGAATCATCTTTAGAAGTAATATTTCCATCGTGGACATCTACTTCAATCCTGTGAATTTCTGTAGAGACATCTTTGAGATCTTCACTTGCTTGATCAGTGTCTTCATGAACCTGCAGCGGTTCATCTGCCGTCTCAATATGGGCCAATGGCTTTTTGCAATCAACTGTTGAATGTCTTTCAAGTTTGACATTACCTTCTTGGGATGACCCTGGGAATTCATGGTTTGCCTGTTGTTCAGTACTTGCGCATTGCAAATCAGAGGGCTCCTCAAGTTCCTTGCCACAAGTTCCGCCTTCCATAGCACCAGCTGCAATGTTGGCATCACTAATATTTTCCTGAGGGATCTGTTTATGGTAACTACTTGCAGAAGAATTATCGCCAGAATCAACAGCATCATTGGCAGCAGTTGCTGGAAGAGACTGGAAAGCATCCCAGTCATCATCATCAACTTCCTTTTCATCCTTCCCTTGAGTTGCGCAACACTCGGAACCTTCAGGGGTGGACTCAGCTGAGAACCCAGGGGTTTTGTTAATATCCTGGACATTCTGCTTGATGTTACTATTCTGGACATTCTGCTCTGAGCGTGCACTCATATTCACTGGCACTGTTATCTGGCCTTGACTGACTGAAGCTCGGACCATGTCCTACAGATATGCAAAGATTATTGGGTATTTCAAGGCGCAAAGGAAGAGGAATATAGGAGTCCAGCAACAAATGCACAGAGTATGGATGGCATTGACAAATTCTTAAGATCATGAATATCAAGCCTAAAACAAACCAGCGTGCATTGATACATCTATGTAAAATTACCACATACTAAATTCCTTCAAAAGGAAAATCTGCACATAGTAAGGAATACCTGAAGCTGTTGTCTCCTTTCAGGTGGTTTAGAAAGCATTATATCCTCGAGCTGTATAGCGACAGATGGAATCTGAATAAAATGAGAGAACAACTTCTTGGAAATGGTGTTTACTTCAGCAAGTTCCTGAAACAGAACATTGTAGCAATGGATAAACAAAACCAAACTGAACATCATATTTTTTTGGGTTGCATGATTAGATGACAAATAAAATAAAATTCTACCTGTGAAACTGTATCACTAGAGAGATAGAAAACCATTAGTAAGGCCTCCAGCAGAAGAATTGCTGCATCTTGTTGGTATTTCTTTGATTGTGCTAGTGTGTGGAAGAGGAAAAGAAGTTTCAAACATTCATCAATAACACCGACAGATTCTTTATTTGAACGCTCCTGGAGTAACAACTATGTCAGATAACACCACCCTATTTTGCAGAAATTTCGACAAACTTGTAGTTAGTGATATTCCATACAGTACCTTCAATGTAGTCTGCATCACCAAAAACATCTCCCCCAACAATTCTGTAAGTAACATAATAAAAGAATCTGTCTTTGTTTCTGAACCTTCAGTTAGCTCCTCCTGTGCATAGCTTCTAAGTACATGCAAACCCAGCATTTGCACCTGCTTAGTGAAAACAACTTCATAACTAACCACCAGCCATGAATGATATTCTGGGAGCCAATAATAAGCAGAGATAGTTATCTACCTGTATGTCGGTACTATGAAGTGAACACTGAATAACCTGTACGCAGTGCCTGAAGCTGCCCCAAAGGAGCAAATCGTTGCTACTTCCAAATTCACTTAGATTTCCAATCTCGTGAACAAGTTTTGCAAACACAGTGGCCTCTCCCAAACAAAAAAGTAGTATCTTTGCCAACAGCTTGTAGGAATCAGAAATCTTGTTTTCAAGCAATGAAATCCTTTTACCACACTCAGTACAGAAGTATGCAACTAGGCTAACTGAAGCTCCTAAAACAACTTTAGGATGCATGTGCTCACCATCGGATTCCGCTCTTTCTACAAAACAAATGGGGAGCCAATACTTATAATCATTCTTCTTGAACAATTCTCTTATTATCTCATGTTCATAAGGGAAGAGTTAAGTTTTGGTCCAGCAATTTTCTAGGTAGGTATCTCCTAAGGTTCTTTTTCAAGGTCCCTTTTGTGCCATCAACTTTAAATGTTAGCTAAACCTTGTTTGAAACGGGCGCGAATGTAATCTGCACCCAGGGTGTGTGCGGGGTTCGTGTGTTGTCACACCCAGTTTAGAAAAGGTAACCGAATGCATCACATGTGTACGCCAGGATCAAGTTCCGCACATACAGTAGACGTCACAGGTGTATACCCGAAACAATGCAGTAACGAAATAGAGTATAATAGTACTTTTATTACATGACCGATAGTGTTAAGCGAATAAATAAACGTTTAATAACTAGCAGCGGACTTCAACTTCACAGGCAGATGACTGGAAGATATACGTCTAGTACTCTTCGAAATCTTCAGGGAACTCCGGACAATTATTTTGTTTTGAGCAGCATTGGTTTTAATAAAGCAAGCGTGAGTACAATTATGGTTGGTACTCAGCAAATGGAGTAAATTATATGACATGCAAGGCTATAATCAAGGAAAAACTGAAGTGGTTTGACTATGATAAGCATTTTAATTGGTCAAATTTTATTAAGCAAGCATTAACTAAGTGTAAGTATATACCAACCCTTAAATAAATAAAGAGATAAGATAACAACAACATAAATAAATAAAGAATATCGATTTAGATCATCTTTAAGTTCAATTACCATGTGTAACACCCTAAGGTAAATTCCTCAAATTTTAATTAATTTAATTGGGCTTAAATAAATTTTCCAGGGTTTACCCTAATTTATCTCGCATTTAAGGTAATTCTATAACGTAAGAAATAAAATTTATCATAGGATTAAATTGTTTGTGCATTCATGCCGCAGCATTATTTTATTTGTGTTGAGTTCATAGGTTTGAATTCAATTTGCATTTGAATTCAAATAGTTTTGTTTGAATGTTTGAGTATAGAAAAGGAAAAGGAAAAGAAGGAAAGCAACCAAAGCCCTTGGGCCGGCTCTTCTCTCGGCCCATCTCTTTTCCCCCTCTCTCCTCTTTCCCTTCCTTCCCGCGTGGGCCAAGCCCGAGCTCCACCCTCTCTCCCTCTCCTTCTCCCGCGTGGGCCACGCCCCGGCCCACCTTTCCCCCTCAGCCCGAGCGCGCTCGCCCTCTCTCGCTCTCCCCCGTCTCCCTCTGGCGATCGGGACCCACGCGTCAGCGCCGGTTCTCCCCTTTCTTCCTCCCCTTCCTCTGTTTCCCCGGCGCCCAACGAACTCCGAGATCTCCGGTGAGCTGCGCTCCTCGGGCCCGCGCGTCAACGGGACCGCCGCCACCCTACAAGAGCCGCCCAACCCCTCCTGAACTCTAAGCCCTAACCCTAGCCGTCACTCAAACCCCTAGCGCCACCGGCCTCCTTCTCCTCCGCCGCGGGTAAGTCGCACGCCGCCGCGCAATTGCTCGCCGCCGGCGCGTCACCGACCCCGCTGACCCCCTTTACACCTTCACAGGACCTGCACGTGTTGATTTGGTGGACCAGCAGGCCGGGAGAAGCACCACAACGAGCTGTCCGCGAGCACCCGAGCTTTGCTTCCGCAGGACCTCGCCGCCGGCCGTCCTCCGCCACGCCCCAGGCACCACAGTCCCTTGGTGAGCTCCACTCCCTTCCCCTGGTCATGTTGCACCTAATGCCGTAGCCTTTAGGCCTCTGCAGCGCCGGGAACACGCGCACGCCGGCGTGTCCGCCGCCCCGAGCCACCCACGTCGTGGGGATCACATACCCGAGCCCCGTCTCGCCTTCTGTAGTGCCTAGAAGAGTTTCCCAGGTCGTGCTCGACCTCTAGGACTTGACGTCGTCCAAATCCGAGCCCGGAGCATGAAGTTCGGTCACCTCCGGCGAGGCACCGCCGCGGGAAGGAGGCTCCGGTGACCTCCACCGCCGCCGGACCCTCTCTCTCTTCTGAGCCGTCCGATCCGCGTCCAGCGTTCGCGATTAGATCGTTGCCCAGTGAACCGTGACCCTTCGATCGCGATCCAGCGGCCAAGCGTTGCCCGTACCGGTTCGCGGATCAGATTTGATCCGGGCCGTCTGTTTCAAATCCAGCGAATGAGATTAGATCGAGATCTAGATTAGACCTCAACCGCCAGATCCCGATCCAAGGGCGGAAGTTCGCGCGTACCCCTTCGTTTAGTAAGTCTAATCTCAGCCGCGCGATCAAGATCTGAGGGCCGAGAACAGAAGATACCGGTTCGGCCTTGCCGTTTTGCTAAAGAGCCCTCGGGTTTTTCTGAAATCAACCCGCGCTCCCGTGTAGTTCAAAAGTATTCGCAGTTAAGTCCCGTTTTATTCGTTTAGACCCCTAGTCTCTCTGGAAATCTAACCCGCAGTCCGTGCCGCGTGTTTTCACGTGCTAGCCCTCGGGTCTATGCTTTATTTATGTTTAGGTCCCCGGGTTTTGTCCAGAAGCCCCTGAAAGTTAGGTTTTTCTTACAAATAGGCCCCTGGATCTTATTTTAAGCGTAGTTTTCGCGTTTTAGCTCCGTTTTAAGCGTTCTTTATATCCACGCGATCGTTGTAACGCGTAGAATAGTTCTAGGCTAGTTTCATGTGCTGTCCTATTGTATTGGTGTACTGTTTTCTTATAGTTTGCTATTGTGTGTGCATGTGTGTATGTGTGGACTATGCTTGATGATCGTGAGTAGACGCGGAGCCTTTGGACCAGTACCAGGAGCAGCCGTCTTCCGAGCAGTTCGAGCAGCAGCCGGGAGAGTACGAGGAAGGCAAGTATAACATGAATCTCCTATCACTTTTAAATACAATTTCATACTGCATTTAAACTCTGTATGCCTATAAGGATTCCCTAGCCACTTTATATCCTAAATATATATCCTTTGGGTTGCATTGTGGTTAGTTGTGCTAGGTTGCTGCGCTATAACACATCTTGGTCCTTTTTAATTAATTTGAATAATGGTCTTATGCAACTTAATTCTGGAGCCGACCCTCTGTGCTGTGTGCTTGAGTGGTTTGTGCGTCCTTAAAAGATGTTTTTGTTAGAAACATGGTTTAGGGGGCCAGCACGGTGCTTAGTGCTTGGTTGGCCACTCTCCCTAAGGACCGGTTCATAGAGCGACAACCTGGGACAACCGCGCAACCACAAGACTGGAATGGGACGGTCTTGACTTACTAATTAGGTCGTGTTGGTTCGGGAGTAACTTACCTGCGTGGGCAAGAGGGGTGGTAAGCTTCAATGGTCCCTGCTCCTCCGGCTTGGTCTGTGCTGTGTGTCTTGTACCCCCGGAGGTGGGCCCCATCGTTGCTGATCCAGAATCCTTAGCGGTTACACCTTACCAACGTGGTCCTTTGTAACGGTCTCGTAGTGTGCTTGCTAGCCATCTCACCCAAGGAAGTGTGATGAACAACTAGCGTAGCTCACGACTTGTGGGTAAAGTTGTGCAACCTCTCGAGAGTGTAAAACTGATATATCAGTTGTGCTCACAGTCATGAGCGGCCCAGATCCTCCGTCTGATTAGTGGGGTTATCAACCTTTGACGAGGGCGATTCCCCGGGTGGTTTCGGTTTGGATGGTTCTCAGTAGTTTTAATTAATATTGATTAATTCTTATGCAATTTGGGTTATGGTAATTCATCCACTCGTAGTAATTAGCTTTAATAAAATTTGCCAAGATTAAAAGCTAATGCAGTTGAGTCAGCTAACCTTAGAGCCTCATACTCGTGTTATACTTGTTGAGTACTAGTTTGTACTCACACTTGCCTCTCTACTCTTCTGTTCTATTTTGGATATCTTCGACTACTGCTCAGTGCCTGGCAACGTGGAGGATTACGTCAGCGGTTTCGACGACTTCTAGGTGTTTGTCTCCCAGTCGACGTCCCTGTGGCGCCCAGCTCTCCATGTATCTCTTTTACGCTTCCGCATTCCTTGAACTGATTCTTGATTCAGTTGTAATAAAGATATTCATTTTATAATTGATACGTTTTTTATTCGTGGCATGTGTTGTGATATCTTGATAATCTGTTGTATATATGCGTGACTTGATCCTGGCGCATATATGATTGCTCGATTTATGTTCTTATAAATCGGGTGTGACACCATGTGAGTGTCCAAGCCGCTCTTAACCGTGAGCACGGCTGATATATCAGTTTTCACTCTGCAGAGGTTGTACACTTTACCCATAATTCGTATTTCCCTTAATGCCCGGGTTTGCAAGGCCCTTAAACACTTCCGAGGTGAGTGGCAGGGATTCACTACGAGGCATTTACAAAGATTCCCTAACTTGCAACGGTCTGCTAAGGTTTTAGGCCACAGTGGTCATAACCCTCCCTAATGAGGCGGTACCTTAGCCAAGGACCATACACAAAGCCTCCAAGAGGACCGAGCTATACCCCATCAACGCACTCCCCTCTTGCCCTTTCGGTAAGACCATTACAAGCTAAAGTTTCTAATTAATTAGTCAAGACCAGAGCCATGTAGTATTGTGGTTGCACTATTTTCTTAGGTGGTTCTCCATGTTTCAATTAATGCAATAATCTTAATTATCATCAATAAAGTATTCCATAACATGAGTAAACCGGTGTAACATGATTTCCAAGTTATCCAACCAAAATCTAAGTAAAAGCAACTAGCATAGCTACAACATAAATATTATAACCCAAGTTCAATCAAGGAAGTTCAATAGAAACTAGGCACATCCTTAATTTAGGATCCATCATATTCTAGACACATGCATGCATATAAAGTAAATGTGTGTATTTATAATGTTATTAGGACTGGAGAATGATCAAGGACCACTTGCCTTCGTCAAAGAACTACTGCTGCTCTGGAACGTCTTCAAAGCTTGACTCTTGCGGATCCTCGAACTGCGTACCGTCTATCGTAACACACAAGTACATACAAGCAAACAAATGCAATAAATAAGAAACAATACACCAATCAATATAAATAGAGCAAAATAATGTTATAATGCTACTGCATATATTGCAAGGGTCATGTGAGCGCAAGAATTGATTAAAACGGAGTTAAAACGGAGAAGTTATAGCTAAAACATGATTTTAGGGGCTTATTTCTAGAAGATTTGAAACCAAAAGGGGTTTGACCAAAGAAACCGAGGGCTAGATCATAATTAAACCTTAGATCTAGGGTCTAGATCATAAAACAGAAGGGTCTAGGACTGCGGGTTCTATTTTTGGAAAAGACAGGGGCCTAAACAGAAGAAAAAGGATTTATTCGTGAATACTTTTGAACTACTGTGGACTGCGGGTTGATTTCTATAAAACTTAGGGGCTAAAGTGCAAAACCATCTCAGGTTGACTGGTATCCGGTTCTATTAACTCGGGTTAGATCTAATCTAACCCGTTGGATCGGGATCTAACGGCGGGGAACGGCTGATGGTGCGGGGGTGGCGGCGCAGAGCGCTGGCGGCGAGGCGGTGCAGTGGCGCTTCTCCGGGGTAACGCGTAAACGCATTCCCGGCCTTGGTTTCGAGCTTGGGTTGCGGGCATCACGAGGAATCCGTCTAGGGGCTCTGGAGGCGGCGGAAGTGGCCGGAGACGGCAGCCGGCGGCGAGGGGCGGCTCGGGACGATGGTAAGGTCGCGTGAGCGCGAGAAGGCAGGGGGAAGGAGGGAAAAGCGGCTGGCGAGGCTCCTTACCCCACTACGGAGCTCCTGCGGCGGCTTGCGGAGAGGAAGAAGCGGCGGTGCGGCGAGCGGCCGAGGCGCGGCTTGGCAATGGCGGCGGCGGCGGGGAAGCTTCGGGCGCTAGGGTTTCTCAGCGAAGGCGGCGGCTGCGGCTTGGGGGAGAGGCGCTAGGGCACGGGGGCTTAAATAGGGTGGCCAGGCGCCTAGGCGTGCGGGCCCGGAACTCCGCGCGGCGGGGCAGCGCCGGACCGCGGTCGGACTCGGGCTCGAGTCCGAGCTGGTCACGGGGACGGTCCCGACAGGCGGGAACCACCCGTCAGCGGGAGAACGGGGGAGAGAGGAGGAGGCAGGCTGCACGGGGAAAGGTGGGCCGGGGGAAGCTGCTGGGCCGCGCGGAGGGGAAGGAAAAGAGGAGAAGGAAGGAAGGCCGCGGGCTGGGCTGCGCAGGGGGGGAGAGAGAAAGTGGGCCGAGCCAACTGGGCCGTGCGGGAGGGGAGGAAAGGCCGGCCTGGGCTGGGCTGCAAGGGAGAAAAAGAAAAGAAAAAGGAAACAGAGAGAGTGGGCCGGGCCCAATTAGAAAAAGAGAGATAAAAAGAAATGCATTCAAATGCATTTAAATTTGAATTTGAAATTTAAATTCAAATAGAAGACAAACAATAAAACAATGCAATGGGGCATGAGATGCACAAAACCTATAGTTCCTTATATTTCTTTTTATAGTTTATTAAATTACTATTAATTCACGGTAAATGCTCTAAAATCAAAATGATGAAATAAAAACCTTATGGATCCTAAAAGGAATTCTAGCAGAATTTACTTAGGTTTCTAAATTAAAAATTAGGGTGTTACATGTGTGTTTGTATGGCTATTTTAGCCTTTCCACTTCTTTCTTAATGCAATGATACGCAACTCTCCTACGTATTTGAGAATCAAAATGTTAGCTAAACATTAGGACTTGTGGGGTAATGATGGGGCAGCAACTTATGGATGGGCCCACTTTAGTGCTCAAGAGGCCTACCAGAATCAACATTCCTTTTTATTGAATATTCTATTCCAACCAAACCTTAAAAGTACAAAATTGAAAAGGAACACTGAAAAAGATACAGCCTTATAAATTACCAAAGAAGGTCATCTCTGAGCTCATCTGTGTTAAAGAAGAGCAATGAACACTACGTAAAATGAACTTGGTTAAGTTATGGTAAGCATTGTACACATGTTATCGCCATAATTCAGACGGGACAGAAAGGTGGGCCGAGGAGCAAGATGGGCTCGAAGGATAGTCATAATGGGCTTGCGAGTCGGACCTTATGCAGGTGTTTGAGGCCAAGGTTGGCCATGTATCTAGATAGGCATTTGTGTTTAAATAGTTTAGATAGAGATAGTTAAGATTCGTGTCGTGTTTAGTTAGGATTAGTTAGGGAAGGCAAGTCTACGGACTATAAATATGTATCCTGGATAATCAATAAAGGAATCGAATCAATCATTCACCAACAACTCTCGGCGTATCGCCACCCCTGTTCTAGGGTTTCTCGGGTAAGTGCCATGCGGCCCCGATCACGCCCTACGTGATCAGGGCAGCATTGTCCTTGCTTATTTACCTTTCATGTTTCTCATTCTGAAGCGTTATTGATGACGAGTAGCACTAGTTATCTTAACGTTTATATAGTAGCATCGGTTCTTTCATGCCTTATTCACGCATCGTTTGTTACCTGTAAACATTTAGCTGTCCCTGTGCCTCTCGGGTATAAGGACAGCACCTTGCTCTGTTCTTGTTTAGTAGATTCGATCTGTTATGGTTAATCTTTGTTCATCGGAGATTTAGTTTAATATCTGCATGATTAGGCCCTTCAAACGGGTTGAATGTTCCGGCAGTATGTTTGGTGCTTTATAACAGCTTAAAAAGGGAGTGCTCCGGAATTCGGCTTTCAGTTGGTTTTTAGGCCTCTGTTTAGGTTGTTGTTCCATTATCTTCCGTATCTGTTAGGCTCAATTACATGAAGGATGTTCCGGTTATGCAGTGAAGGCTTCAACCGTCATAGATTGGATTAGCTAAGTGGTTACAGGGCAAGATTTATACTATCATTGGATATACTTGCTTTGTTTATAGATCCGATCTAGTACAGAACACAATCGGCTCTTTACAGCCGATATAGGGGGTCACCCAATGAGCCGATCACGGCTCGGACTAATGTTTGTATGTGTCTGTGTGTGCAGGAAACTAACATATAACACCTTCCTGATCAGGTATAAGGTCAGGTGGCACGCCTAGCAACCCAAAAGCCAGGACGTGTGCCGGATCTCAGGCCGTTGACTGAGAGACCAGGGCCCACCAGCGGTTTCGAAGCCTCCCGGCTCCTCGTGTTGCCTGTCGCTGCTCACCGGCGGGTTTCGACCGACAACACATTCTGGCACGCCCAGTGGGACCATCTTCATCAACTTCATCATCTTCATCAACTCCATCGACTTCTGTTGGCGAGATGACAAGGGATGAACCGATCACCTATGAGGAGCTGCCTGCTGAACACAAATAAAAATACGACAAGATTAAGGCTCTCTTCGAAGCCGATCTCATCAGCTCTTTCGAGAAGACCCGCCACCACGGCGTCAGGTGGAAGGGATTTTCACCCGAAGGCACCCTTGATGGCGTGGATCTGTCCACCCCGTCAGAAGATCGTACCAGAGCTGTACGTCAGGAAGTAAACTACGTGGTGGCTCACTCACTGCACCGACACTCCGAGAGCTTGGTTAATGCTTTCGAGCGTGTTGCGCTGCGCGTGGTCCAGGAAATCATGAAGCATCAATACTCTCCAACGGGACCTACCTTGGGGAGTTACAAGGGAGAATTGCCATTCCAGGATAGGCCACCACTGCCTTATGCGCTCGCGGCTTCAGAATCACACGGCTCTCCGGCCTATGTTGTTTACAAGGTGGGAGGTGATCCTGTAGATCACCAATTCTTCAGCGAGCCGCCCAAGGAGATCCTGCATGGATATATGTGTGCTTATATACCGGATAGCAATAATCCGGTACACTCAGTACAGAGGGCGGCTGGAGGAGTTTCTGGAGCGGATGCAGACAAACAAGCGTGGCTAGCTGCCTATGCCACCGGGCTGAGTCACGATAGTGCGCACTCGGCCCCAGGAGCGCAGATGGTAGATCAGATCAGTGCCATCCTAAGGGACCAATTTGGCATTCTACCAAAGAGGAGGGCGATCGGCTATACTAAGCCATATCCTAGTGACTATGATTTAATTCCCCTACCGTCTAAGTATCGGCTTCCTGAGTTCACCAAATTCAGTGGAGCAGAAGAATCTAGCTCTATCGAGCACGTGAGCCGATACTTAGCACAATTAGGGATGATCTTGGTGTCGGATCCCTTGCGAGTGAGGTTTTTCTCGCAGTCTCTCACAGGGCCAGCCTTTGGATGGTACACATCATTAGGCCCTGATTCGATCCGCACCTGAAAGCAGCTAGAGGAGCAATTTCATATTTAGTATCACTCGGAAGTTGCAAAGGTAGGAATTGCCGACTTGGCACAAGTGCGGCAGAAGCGTGGGGAAACCATGGCGGAATATATCCAACGCTTCATAGAGATGAAGAACTGATGTTACTCGACCCGTATTTCGGAAAAGGAGGCGGTCGAGTTGGCATCCGTGGGATTATTAAAGCCGATCAGGGATCTGGCTTTCCAATTGGAGTTCAATTCTTTGGTGCATTTAGTGCAAAAGTTAACGACATATGAGCAGCGCCACCCAGAGCTATACCAAGATAAGTTCAAGCATCAAGTGACATTAGTTGACACAGAAGATGCTGAAGACTCTGGGGATGATCAGGAAGTAGCAGTCGCAGAATGGACTCGGGGGGCAAATCCCGTGTCCTGTAAGTGGGTAAAACAGCACGGCCCTGCGAAAGGTTTTGAGTTCGACGTAACAAAGTTGAACAGATATTTGATCTGTTATTGAAGGAAAAATAGTTGAAATTACCTACAGGTTGCAAGCCTCCTACGGCGCAGGAACTGTAGGGGAGATCATATTGCAAGTGGCATCACTCTTTTACTCAAACACAAGTGACTGCAAGGAACTCCGTTGGCAGATTCAATCGGCTATTCAGCAAGGCCGATTGATCTTGGGCCAAACCGCCATGAAGGTCGACACCCAGCCCTTCCCGAGTGTGAACATGGTGGAAGGTTCTGACCGGTCTGCGAGGCGGCAATTAGACTTCGCATTCGGCATTAACATGGCAGGGCTTGCACCACGCCGTCGAACCAAGAATGAAGAGGCCGATCCTTGCGATCGGCCCCAAAAAAGAGAAAAGGGATATATCACAGAAGAGCAGGTAAGGCATGTCAAGAATCAGCGGCCAGCCTCTTCTGATCTCCTCAAGAAGTACGAGTACCAATACCAGCAGCGTCTCCAGCGTGAGTCAGAGGAGGAAGAGTATGAACGCCGAACTGGAAAAAGTGTGAAGAAACAGGAAGATGCGCGTGATCATTGGCATTGCCTGTTCTTCAGGTATTATTGGGATTCCAGCATGAGTCGATTGCCTACTACCAAGGATTGCCCAGAGTGTGGATCCCGGAAGTGAGATGCAGAGGGGGTCTCGGTTTTCTGGTGTTTGGGACCCGTGCTGCCCCAGCAAGAATGGATTCAACCACAACGAAGAAGGGTGGACTTCGAAGAAGAAGAGAATAAGTATCACCGTCCGTGCTGGTGCCCTGATGGACTTAACCATTCCCAGAAACATAGGGTTCAACGGTTGCACAGCCTGGAAGATCCTGAGGCTAAATATCTCGAGACACTAAGGAAGGCGCGCCCGGATTTGGCGGACAAAGTCCACTACACGCAGAAAAGGGAGTCGCGCCCTCCCAGGAAGGAGTGGTAGCCAAGATCAACAAAAGCCGATGCAAAGACATCGGATGATGCGCATATGGTGTTTGTGCTCCCTGTGGAGTTCCACGCTCGAGGCCGTGAGGAATTATCAGTAGCCCAGCTTAACTTGGGACCACGGCCGGTAATATTTGAGAAGCCACAAGCAAAGAACTACAAGCATTTGAAGGCTTTATATCTCAAGGGTTATACAAACGGCCAGCCCGTTAACAAGATGTTGGTTGACACAGGAGCGGCAGTTAACATGATGCCGTACTCAGTGCTACGCCGCTTGGGGCGGTCCGCTGGAGATTTGATCAAGACCAACGTCACGCTAAGCGACTTCAACGGCTAAACTTCAGAGGCACAAGGCATCCTTTGTGTGGATCTAACCATTGGAAACAAGACTGTCCTAACCTCTTTCTTCATCGTCAACAGCAAGAGCACATACAACATCCTACTTGGTAGGGATTGGATCCATACCAACTGCTACATCCCTTCCACAATGCATCAATGTCTAATCCAGTGGGATGGAGATGAGGTAGAAGTGGTTCATGCAGATGACTCGATCGAGATCTCGCATGCTGCCATGAGCATCTGGGACGCGGAAGACCAAGAGCCGATATTGGGGATCAGTTTGGAAGGCTGCGACCGCATTGAGGCTACAAAAATGGGGTGAGGCTGGTCTTATCCACTGGCCTTACAGAGTAGATGAGTTACAAAGGGTGAGCTGCTCTGACGCACTTGGTGAGGCCGATTCCCGCAATCGGCCCCAAAAAATAAAGTGTAAACTTTTGATGCCAAGAGTTTTACATGATCATAGCAGTTACAGGGAAGCCCGCTTTAGCAGCCAGCTATACTTCTATTGTAAAGTTTCAAAGAAACAGTGAAGGATATAAAGCGGCCAATCTCAACGATCGGCCGAAATTCTTTTTATTGTCTTCTTTGTCCATCTGCAGTGTCGATTTAACAGATGATGGAAAATTAGGATATGGGTTTACATCAGCTGACAAGTTCGAAGAGGTGGATATTGGTCCTGGGGATAAGCCACAACCAACATTTGTCAATAAAAAGTTACACCCATGTTTAGGAGAGCCGATGATAGCTTTGCTAAAAGAGTACGGAGATTGCTTTGCCTGGGATTATACTGAGATGCCTGGGTTGGACAGGAGTATAGTCGAGCATCGGCTGTCAGACCCGGGGCCACCGGGCTGGGCACATTACGTAGTCTAAGAGATTAAGCCCGTCTTATCTCTTATTCATTTTCTTTATCTCTTGTTTATCCCGTTTAAATAGGAGATAGAGCTAACCAACACGGAGAGGATCTACTTGAGATATGCTCTGGTATGATCCCTCGACGGAGGTTGGTTAGCATCTTTGTAACCCTGACCTCTCGGATATATAAGGGAGGTCAGGGACCCCCCTCAAAACAGAAGATTATTAGGTCATTCTACACCAAAGGGAATACAAACCACCATACAGGACGTAGGGTGTTACGCTCCGTGCGGCCCGAACCTGTCTAAAAGTCTTGTGTTCCTTGCACCTTCGAGTTCCTGATCTCGGCGTCTCCTCACCCAAAACTTACCGCCTTGGGTATATCCCTCGGTGGGCAGCCGGTTAAACACCGACAGCTGGCGCGCCAGGTAGGGGAGCGCGTCGAAGATCCACCGGCGAGCTCGATGGCGTCTTTCAATTTCATCAGGTCAGTTCCCTCACAGGGTACGACGTTTGTTTTTGGCTCGTGGGTCTGCGTCGCAGATGGTGCGGATAATTTTCGGCGATTCCTTGTCGACATGAAGCCAAAAACCCTCGCTGTGGATCCTCGCAGCAGCCTCGACAAGTTCGTCGACGAGCTCGACAACTTGCCGCTCCATACTTCCGCGGCACAGGTCGAGATGGAGTCTGCTCCAGGCTTGATTTCTTCTGATGTTGTGACAACTTCCCCTGGTTTGGACTTGTTCCAATCTAGGGATTCGCATGGTCGGACTCAACTCGGCTCATGCAAACCGGCCACTGATCTTCAGGAGGCCAACGCATCTGGGTCTCTCTTCATGTTAGAGAAGGATTTGGACTTGCTGCTCCAAGACGGAAAGCCTGAAGCCACCGCGTGTCGGGGGGCTTCGGGTTGTTCTGGTCCCAGTGATTTGGTGATTTCCTCTTCGCCGAAGGGGCGCATTGTGCATTGGAGGGGCATGATGCTCTCCGATCTACCCGAGGCAGAGGGCCGGCTTGTGGCTCACCTCGAGCCATTGCCCTTCCAAGAGGGCAGGCCATTAGCTGCGGTGGCAGAGGGGTCGACTGAACTAGTCGATGAAAGCTCTCATGACCTTTCCTCCCGCCAAGTGCTGATGGCCGAAGAAGGCGAGGACGGTGGGGACTTTCCCATCGACAACTTTGAAGCGATCTCCGAAGATGAGATCACGGTCAACGCCGGTAACGAGAACGACGCCGATCGTGAGGCGCGGAGGGCCAGAAACAGGGCCCGCACAATCCGGCGGAGGAGGGCTAACGAGCGAAGGCGATCTATGCATCGCGAGCTCGACCCTGAGTTTGCTGCCGTAAGCGAGCGGGGTTTCAGGACTCCGGTGGCCAACATCGCCAGGGTGACGGCCATCCTCGAGCGCAGCCATGATCCGGAGGTACGTCAAGCACTCCTCTACGCGCAGAGGGCTTGGATCCAGCTGGATCAACACAATCCGGCGTCCATCATCCGGGAAGAACGCATGGACGAGAGTCGAAGTCAGGCTCGCAGTCGAACGGCTGGTGGCCGTCCTCAACACCAGATCAGCAACGACAACGCGCGTGTGAGCCAGGACCCTGTCGGGAGGCAACAGCCACCGCAAGGGGGTCATCTGCGACAGGCCAATCGACGACCTCCCCCGGAGGACCTGCGCCAGCACATCAATGAAGGTCGCGACGCGCGCACCGTGATCTCCTCCAGGCGCAAGACCCGCGAAGAAGTCAAAACTGAAGGTACTGACTATAGCGATCGATTCCCTGCTTTCTCTGCTCGTTTCAGCAGCTACAAGTACCTAGAGGGCATCAAGCCGATCGGCATCACCAAGTACGACGGCAAGCAGGCTCCCCAGCAGTGGCTCCGTTGCTACTCCATGGCCATTGAGGTCGCAGGGAGCTCAAATATCACCAAAGTTGTCTACTTCTCGATGGCTTTGGATTCTGCACCGCTCACTTGGCTGGAGAGCCTCGGCAGCAACTCCATCGACTCCTGGGAACAACTTAAGAAGGTCTTCATCGACAATTTCCAGGGAGCGATTACCCGTGCAGGTACTCGACACGATCTTGCCCAGTGCAAACAAGAACGTAACGAGCTTCTGCGGTCCTACACGCATCGCTTCTTCGACGTCCGCGCCACAATCGCGAACATCTCGGAGGACGACATCATCGACTGCTTCTACAACGGCATCACCGACCCGGGCATATACAGGGATTTCGGGCGGAACAGGCCGAAAACTGTTGCGGGCCTTCGTGATATGATGCAGGATTGGTCCGAGCAGGAGGAGAAGATGCGGGAGCGGTTCCCGCGGCGTCAAGACAGCAATCTGCGGCGCCCAAACGACAACCGCAGCGACAAGGGCTAGCGGGACTTTTCGGGGCCACCCCGGAAACGAAAGCCAGATGAGGTCATCGCGGCTATCGATCATCCTTCACGAGGCAAGAAGTCGACGACGCAGGAGGAGTTTGAGAAGCTCCTGCAAAAGAAGTGCCCATGGCATCCGGGCGCCAGCCACGCTACCATCGATTGCTATCACCTTCGGAGGACGTTCAGCAACTCCGGTGGCGGAAAGAAGAACAAGAAGCCTGCTGACAAAGAACCCGAGGATGATGATCAAGAGGATCACGGGCGCAACCCGAAGTTTCAGGACGCGCCAAAGGTTGTCAACGTCATCTTCGGGGGAGACGAGGATTTTAGTTCCAGGCGGGATCAGAAGCTGCTCCTCCGGGAGATTTTGTCCATCGAGCCGGCGGTACCACAACCACTCCGTTGGTCGGAGGTCCCCATCTCGTACTCTCGTGATGACCAGTGGATGAGCTTTTCCGAGCCTGGCAAGTTCCCCTTGGTCCTGGATCCTGTGGTGGCGGAGGTCAAGCTTACCAAGGTCCTCATCGATGGCGGGAGCGGGCTCAATCTCTTCTTCGTCAGCACTTTGAAGAAAATGGGCCTGGATTTCAAGGATATGCTGGTTCCCAGCAAGTCCCCCTTTTACGGCATCGTCCCAGGTAATGCGGCGCACCCACTTGGTACGGTGGTCCTCCCAGTCACCTTCGGCACGCGGGAGAATTATCGTACTGAGTTCATCAAATTCGAAGTGGCTACTTTTGACTCTTCTTACCATGCAATACTGGGTCATCCGGTACTTGCCAAGTTCATGGCCGTGCCACATTATGTCTATCTGCTTCTTAAGATGCCAGGACTCGGTGGAGTGCTCACCCTCCGCGGCGACTTGAAGAAGTCATACGACTGCAATCAGGAGGCGATCCAATACGCTTCGACTACTCGCGTGCCAGATGCTTCGGGAGAAGTACTCACGGCCGCGCAGCAGCTCTCCCAGACCGGGCTGGAGATTCCTTCCAACAAGGCCAACAAGTCGAGCATCCAGTCGACTGATGATGTGGCCCTCAAGACGATCCACCTTCAGGAGGGAGATTCATCTAAGACCGCCGTCATCGGTGCGGGCTTGGGTGACAAATAGGAACTCGCGCTCGTCAGCTTTCTTCGGGCTAACTGAGACATATTCGCATGGAAACCAGCGGATATGCCAGGGGTGCCCAGGGAGTTGATCGAGCATGCTTTGAATGTACACCCGAAGGCTACGCCTAAGAAGCAACGCCTGCGGAGGTTTGCCCACGACAAGCGTGAGGCCATTAAACGGGAGATCTTTAAACTTCTCGCGGCTGGATTCATTAAAGAAGTAATCCATCCAGAGTGGGTAGCGAATCCCGTTCTTGTAAAGAAAAAGAACAATGAATGGAGAATGTGTGTCAACTACACTGATCTAAACAAGCATTGCCCAAAAGATCATTTTGGGCTGCCGCGCATTGACCAAGTAGTCGATTCGACGGCTGGTTGTGTCCTTCTTTGTTTTCTTGATTGTTACTCAGGGTATCATCAGATCACGCTCAAGGAGGAGGACCAAATCAAGACTGCTTTCATCACCCCGTACGGGACTTACGCCTACAAAACAATGTCCTTCGGGTTGGAAAACGCAGGAGCAACATACCAGCGTGCGATCCAGATGTGTTTCGCGGATCAGCTGCACCGGAATGTTGAGGCCTATGTGGATGACGTGGTCATCAAGACTAGGGATTCCGATAACTTGATCGCAGATTTGGAAGAAATATTTAGCAGTCTGCGCAGATTTCGGTGGAAACTCAATCCCACCAAGTGCGTCTTTGGAGTACCTTCAGGGAAATTGCTCGGGTTCATCGTCAGCAATCGGGGCATTGAAGCCAACCCTGTAAAGATCACGGCCATCACGGATATGGAGACTCCGGCCACAATCAAGGATGTGCAAAAGTTAACAGGTTGTATGGCGGCTCTGAACAGGTTCATCTCCCGGCTCGGGGAGAGAGGACTACCTTTTTTCAAGCTTCTAAAATGCCAAGATAAGTTTCAATGGATGGAGGAGGCCGAGCGGGCATTGCAGGATCTGAAACATCATCTGCAGTCACCTCCAATCCTTACAGCACCATTGCCCGGGGAGGATCTACGACTTTACATCGCGGCAACAAGTCATGTTGTCAGCAGTGCTATTGTAGTCAAGAGAGGCGAAGAAGGCCATGCGTTTGGAGTGTAGAGGCCTGTCTACTTCGTCAGCGAAGTCCTCTCCGAATCCAAGGTACGGTATCCAGCTGTTCAAAAGCTCTTGTATGCAATCTTAATCACATCAAGAAAGCTACGCCATTACTTTGACGAGTACAAGATCACTGTGATCACGGACTTCCCGCTGGCGGATATTCTTCATAATCAAGATGCCACGGGTCGCATATCCAAGTGGGCAGTGGAACTGGGGGCTTTGTCAATCGACTTCAAGCCATGCACTGCAATCAAGTCACAGGCTCTAGTCGACTTCATGGCTGAATGGAGGGAGAATCAAGTCCCAACCCCAGTGGACAAGCCAGAGCACTGGACCATGTATTTCGATGGGTCTCTCAAGCTCGACGGTGGCGGCTCTGGGGTTCTGCTTATTTCTCCATGAGGTGAGCAGTTGAAATACGTCCTTCAGATCCTGTGGGCGGTATCCAACAATGAAGCCGAGTATGAAGCTTTGCTTCACGGGCTTCATTTGGCGATATCACTAGGGATCAAGTGACTACTTGTATATGGCGATTCTCTTCTTGTCGTTCAACAGGTCAACAAGGAATGGGACTGCAATAAGGAGACAATGGATGCCTATGTACAGGAAGTACGCAAATTAGAAAGCAAATTCTTCAGCCTGGAGGTTCATCATGTATTGCGGGAGCACAATGTTGGAGCGGACACCATGTCCCAACTAGGGTCCACGCATGCCCAGGTCCCGCTGGGAGTCTTCGTTCAGGAGCTCCAGTAGCCATCCATCAAGTCTTCTCCGCAGGTAACCAACGACGCGGGTCCCCAACAACCCGATCGAGAGGTTATGGTGCTGGAAAAGGGATGGCGAGGGGCTTTTATCGACTTCATTCGAGATCAACGATTACCAGTGGGAATCGACGCCAGGAGCGCAGAAGCAGCTCGCATCTTACGAAGAAGCAAGGGTTAACGGCAAGCTCTATCGGCGAGGCGCTCGGTCAGGGGTTCTCATGAAGTGCGTCACAAAGGAAGATGGTTACGACATACTGCGGGAGATCCACGATGGCGTCTGCGGCAACCATGCGGCTTAAAGAACGCTGGTGGGGAAAGCATACAGAGCCGGTTTCTGGTGGCCCACCGCAGTGACCGACGTGGAGGACCTCGTGCGCAGATGCCAAAATTGTCAATTCTTCGGCAAACAGACGCATGTTCCAGCTCACAGCCTCATCACTATACCGCCATCCTAGCCTTTTGCTTGTTGGAGTCTTGACATGATCGGGCCCTTCACGACGGCGCCAGGCGGTTTCACCCATGTTCTGGTGGCAATCGACAAGTTTACTAAGTGGATTGAGTACAAGCCGATAGCCAAGCTCACGCCAGATCGGGTCGTCGACTTCATTTTAGATATTTTGCATCATTTCAGCTTCCCCAACACCATCATTACGGACTTGGGATCAAACTTCACGGCGAACCAGTTCTAGGAGTTCTGCGAGAATGTTTGCATCGAAGTTAAATATGTCTCAGTCGCACACCCAAGGGCCAACGGACAAGTCGAAAGGGCGAACGGCTTGATCATTGACGGCCTCAAGAAGAGACTTTATGATGAAAATAGCAAGAAGGGAGGCAAATGGGTGCATGAGCTGCCACATGTCATCTGGGGGCTTCGGACTCAGCTGTCCAAAGCCACAGGACAAACACCTTTCTTCCTTGTATATGGATCTGAAGCTATTCTACCAGCCGATATCATGTGGAAGTCTCCAAGGGTCGAAATGTACAATGAAGGCGAGGCGGACGAGGCGCGGTAGTTAGAGCTCGATTCTGTGGAAGGAGCTCGCTGCACCGCTCTTGTTCAGTTAGCTCGGTACCTGCAGGGGATCCGACGATATCATGATCGCAACGTTAGGGAGCGGTCATTCAGTGTTGGTGATTTGGTCTTGCGTCGTATTCAGGACGAATCTGGCCTACACAAGCTCAATTCAAGGTGGGAGGGCCCGTTCGTCATCAATCAAGTTACAAGGCCCGGGTCTTATCGACTACAATATCCTGAGGGTCACGATGTTCCAAACTCCTGGAACATTCAGTACCTACGCAAGTTCTACCCTTAAGATGAGGCCCGGTGATAGCTGAATCCCCGGGGGCTTAGAAGATCTCTTTTCCCCGAATCAATTTGGAGGCTACGAGCCACATGACTCGGGTTGAACATTCCTTCCTACTTGCACGACGGCCACGGTCACGTGCAAACACTTATATAAAAATCGACTTCTCGTCGTGAATGATGCGGGGGCTACGGCCACGTTCATCCCCTTTCGACTTCACTTCCTGACAGAACCCTTGGCTCCGTCTAACTCCTCTACATATCGCGTTCCGCCGCGACCTC
The DNA here is from genome assembly GCF_002211085.1 of Panicum hallii. NCBI lineage: Eukaryota > Viridiplantae > Streptophyta > Magnoliopsida > Poales > Poaceae > Panicum > Panicum hallii. Next base: position 13,096,347 of record NC_038045.1, read on the forward strand.
GGATGTTCGCACGCGACAGCAGTCGCATTTTTTCCAACGCAGTCGATCCGCTCGACTAGCTTAACAGCAGTACGCTGGAAAGGCTCGCATAAAGAGCTATCTCGACTACATCCTGAGTGGCTGCACTCAGAACAGTCTTGTTTCTGCCAAAAAGAATGGCAAACTCGCGGCACCGCCCGCACCTGCTCCTTGCAAGCTTGATCCGTCCGTCCGGCTCTTACCTAGCTTATGGAGCACGCTCACAACAGGAGCGACCCTCGACTACACTCCGAGTCGCCGCACTCGGGGTAGTCCCCTTTTTTTTGCCCTATGCACGGCAACCCCGCGACGATGCTCGCGTTCTTTCCTAACAAGTTTAGACCCGCTCGATCGAGTTGCGGCTAATCTGTTAGACGAGTATTAGCTACCCTTCGGGTCGTTGCACCCAGGGAAGCGTCTACTACTTGAGCCTTGTAAGCCTGGATCCCAATTCAGCTAAGGCACGCAAACAAGTAGAGATATCGAGTGAAGTATTTGCATAAGAGAATGATTACTTGTTTCTCATACCCTAATCCTGCAGTACACTGTGTACAATTTGTTCTGCTACAGGTTGAGCTTCTCGCAGGTACTCTTCGAATCGCTCGTCCGTACAGTCCGCTGCCATCCCTTGTGCAAAAATGCCCAGCTGCGCGTTTGGCACGAAGGAATTTACATACGCAAGGGCATTGCTCACGCATGCGATTGGAGCCTCAGATAAGAACTTGAGCACTTTCTTCGGGGCTTCGCAGAGTCGCTCCAGCAGGGCCCGCGTGCCCGCTTCGCCTTCTTCTGGGGGATCCACCATGTCCACCAGCTCCTGGCGGCCCCCCGGAGGTCCTCCAGCTCCTTGCGCAGCTGCTCGTCCTTCTCGCCCAGCGTCTTGACTTGCTGAAGGCAGTCGACGAGCTGACGTTCAGTATCGCCAATCACCTTCTGCAGCCTTTCGACATTATCTGTACGACGATACAGCATATTCTTCACGTCAGTAAGCAGCTCCTCTTTGTGTTTCGTTATTTTCCTAAGCTCTGTGGTAAGGGTACTTCAGCATCTAAGGGGAGTTACTAAGGAAAAGTACTCGAGGGAAGCGAGGGCCTACCTTGGTGCGCTTTCTTCTCTGCCTTGAGCTGCTCCTGGTACTCTGCTTGTTGCTCCTTGAGCTGTTGTTGGAGCTTGGAGTTGGCCTTCTCGAGGTTCTTCAGGTCATTCTTGAGCAGCCAAGTCTCTCAAGTTCTTTCTTGCTTCAGTATGTCCAGTTCTCGCTGCAGATAAAATTTCTTTATAATTTCCTCAGAGACACGCTTGTCCAGGGCAGCTAACTCTCGCGCATCACTCACAACTGCGCGGAGTTTCTCCGACTTCTTCTGGGACTTGGTGATTACATGCTGCGCAAAAGGTGGAGATTGAGTCATAAACAACTCACCAATGTGCACAGCTAGAACATTACCCAAGTATTACCATGGAAAAATAGTATAACTCCTTGAAGGTGCTCTTGAAGGTCTTCAGATTTTCTGCCGTCAGTAGGAGGTCGTCCACCAGGTCGGTGGTGATGACGTTCTGGTACCCCGGCCCGGCCCTCAGCATCTCACGGGGATTCCCCGAGGACCCGGTGATATCTCCGGACGGCGGCTGCTGGACACCTGCAAAAATACAATGTAGTCAACACATTGTGCCTAGACCTCAGTAACCAGTCGCGGGCAGGTACACGCGTACGTGTGCCATCGGTAGGAGCGGCATCAGGGGTCACGACTTGTTCTCCGCCACCAGGTCCGGCTCCTTCTTGTCGGAGCTCGGGAGGCGGCAAGTCGGGAAGCGCCGCATCTGCCTCAGGGGCCACCTCCGTGGGTACGGGCCCTCCAGGCGCCGGGGGTTCGGAGGCTGCAGCAACCAGGGCAGGCTCCGCACTGGTGGGATCAGCCCGGGTCGATGGCTCTGGGGCCGCAGTAGCCGTGCCTGGGTTCATCTGGAGTTGTACTGCGCTTGCAGCCCTGATGATATCGAAGACATTGTTATCCAAGTGGGCAAGAGCAAGATCTTAAAGCGACTGGAGGAAAACTCACAGCGTCGACTTCTTTTTGGCGGCCTTCTTCACCCGCCAGGCCCATCGAAGAATATCTGTTGCTGGCGGCGAGGCTTGGTCGGCCGTTTGAGGGGTCCCCGCCACGGCAATAGTCACTGCAGCGACGGCGGATGGGCCTGTTTCCACCCTTTCGGGCTCAGTCCCGGGTGGCACAGCAGGGAGACTACAAGTGGATGCTGTCAGTATTCAGCCTCATTGATACCTAGCAACTCGCCAAAACAGCAACCCAGTACCTGGAGGATTCGACTTCTTGCGCCTTGCGTTTGCGCACTTGTCGTTGGCCCTTTGGCACCAGGGGTAGAGTGCCGGCCAGCTCCACGCTCTGGTCGGAGGAGTTGTCCCGGCGCGGTTCTCCTTCGGCTCCTTCTCCCGCCTGCGAGTCCACGCAGTCGGTGGACTCGCTGCTACCTTGAGCTGCAGCAAGGCGAGCCTTCTTGGCTGCAGTGGCAGCAGAATACTTACCGGTTTGGGTGGATTTTGTGCGGAGAACAATGTGGGCACATACGGCACGGCGTCCACGTCTAGCAGCACCCGCTGAACTCGCTGGAGCGCGACTTCATCTGGCAACTCCTCTGCGCGCATGCGAGAAGGATCAGCATGGCCTGTGTAGTCGAAGCCCAGGCAATGGCGCTGCTGGATAGGTTGGACGCGGCGTTTGTAAAATGAGAACATGACGGAGGCGCCGGTCACTCCCTTCTTCTTCTGTGCCTTGATGGCCTCCAGCAGCTCTCTGACTTGAATCATCTCCATGCCGGAGGGTTCAAGGTTCCATTCCCCCCTCACCACTGACGGTCTGTTCGACTTCGTCGGAAGATGGGGAGCATGGTTTTCGATGTAAAACCACTGGTTTTTCCACCCAGGAAGGTTTGAGGGGAATTTGTACGAAAGGTATTTCTCGCCGGCCTGCTGTCGCAGTTGGATGCCGGCGCCCCCTACTACAGAAAGTTTCTTTGTGGTAGGCTGGGGTTTGACACGGAAGAGGAAGCGGAATAGATCCCAGTGGGGTTCGATTCCGAGAAATGCTTCGCAGAGGTGGATGAAAATGGAAATATGGCAAATGGAATTAGGGTTGAGGTGATGGAGCTCAAGCCCGTAATAATAAAGAAGGCCACGAAAGAAGGAACAAGTGGGGAGGGCCAATCCCCGTTCGGCAAAATGGAAGAATGTGACGATTTCGTCGACATTCTCCATGGGGAAAGGTTCACGATAAGAGGGGCGCCACTTGACAAGGTTCTTTTCTTGCAGCAACCCCTCGGAAACTAGCTTGTTCAGATTGTTGAGGGAGCACTTACTGTGTGTCCACTCCACGGTTGATGGCTCCGCATCTTTCCTCCTTTCCTTGATCTCTGACTTCTTGGACACCATCTCCGATGCGCTGGCCACGAGATGCTCGGGGGCTGCGGGGAGAGGGGCGCGGAGGTCGGAGCGGGAGAATCTCCTTGGGGGGATGGCGGCGGTGCTTGGCTCGGATTGGGGATTTCGGTGGCTTTTGATGGAATGCAGATTGAAACACTACAAGAATTATGATTTTTTATGACAAAAGTCCTCATGACGAGGACAAATATCGTCATATATTGTAACATTAGATGATGACAAAATCTATGTCGTCATAAATTCATGAGCCCTTGAACTATTTATGACCACTCTCTTCTTTTGGTCACATAAAGATGCCTGGTGTCGTCACAAAATGTCAACCAGAGTAGCTGATCGTCTGTTATGGTTTTAATGACGATATGAAGTGGTTTTTTGTGACCTTTTCTGTACGCCATTGTTTGTTAATTATAACATGATCCCCGAACAGAAGTTGAACTTGGCCATTTCGAATCGTTCCCCAAAATTCTCCACTCCCACACAGCGGCGGGCGGTGTTCGGGCGGCAGGCGGGCAGCGTCCGGGTGAGCGGACCGCGGCTGCCGAGCGCGGATGCCAGCGGTGGGTGGGTGGGTCGGTGTAGCGTTGCGGGCGGGCAGGCCGAGCTTGGCGGGCGGCCTAGTGGAGCGCGGCGGGTGGCGGATCTCGGCGGGACACCAGGGTGGGCGGCGGATCTCGACGTGCGGGCGGGCGGAGCAGGTGGCCTCTGGTGTGAGGCCAGGGCGTGGGGGTGGGCGGACCCGGGCGTGAGGCCAGTGCGTGCGGGCAGGCAGAGCAGGGCGGTCTGAGCTCGGCGTGCGGGTGGGCCTCTGGGCGAGCGTCGGTCGGGGTGGTAGAGCACGGCCGCCGTCGTGCTGCCTCTGGGCGGAGCCGGCTCCCCCTCTCCCCAGGTGACGGCGCTGGACGGTTCCAGGAGACTGCTGTGGCGGCGACGGCGACGACGGCGCCATGTCCAAGTGGGGTAGCTCGGCTACTCAATCGAGGGGTAGTGGAGCGTCCAGGATGGTTGAGGGCCATCTGGAGCCAAGCTCGATGTGGGAGCTGCAGCCATATCCTCTTGGTAAGGAGACTGGACTCCCCTTGATCCCATGCCCTGACTGTGGGATGGCGAGGGTGATAGAGAGGCGGTCAGGGAAGGACACGACCGAGAACTACCTGCGTGTGTTCTTCAAATGTCCACGGAACTCAGTGAGCATCCACTTGTATGATTTGAGCTGAGAAGTTCTTCATCCCTGTTTATCCAGCTATGGTTAACGAAATTGTTTTGTTATTGTTGTAGTTTCCTAAGCTTTGCGTGTTCTATAATTTCCAAAGGCAGTATTTGGATAAGCTGGAGGAGCTTGGCATTGTCGCAATCCACAAATTCCCCCTGGCAGTGGACATTGGTGATGAAGCTGAAGAGGTAGCAGATGCATCATCTGGGAGAATGGTCATGAATATGCAGGCTGGTGAACTACAGATTGAGGCCAAGGTGGACAATCTTGCGTGCAAGTTCAACCTTTTGATGTCTGTTTTAGTAGTTGGTCTTGGCTGTGTGTTGATGTATGTTGCAGGCAGGCAGTGAAGTCAAGTTCACTGCATAATGTATTTTAGTCTTTGTAGGTGATGGTTGCAGTGTAGTATGAACAATGCAATCTGGTGCAGTCGGTCTTCGCTTTTGTAATGTAAGAACAAGGTGGTGCATTTTCTAGCATTGCAATCTGGTCGATGGTCAAGCAATGCAAACTGGTTCTTTTTTGAAGCAATGCATTTTATTCATGTGTGAAACATTATGTGCCAATATTGGATGGGCTTGCATTCAGGCAAGCAAGAAATGAAAAGGAAGGAAATGGAATAGTGTATTTAGCAAATTTGTGCGTGATGAAATATTGGCAGAATGTACGTTACTTCCGGCCAATACATTTTGTGACAAATTATGTACATTCCATGACATGGCCTTGGGGTCATAAAAACCCAGAAATCCATTTTATGACAGATTCTGGGCATGACACATGAAGTCCCCATATATATACACACACATCATGTGAATGAAATCTGGACACTCTACTGTAACTTGCATCACACATGAAGTATACACTGAAAACAGAAACATTGCATATAAGGTCTTGCAATCTCATAATTTAGATACAAATGTAGTAGCATAATTGAAATACAACAAATTCAATAACAGAAAAGTTCATGCATGGTTCACATATGTCTAGAAATGCAAAGGTCAATCAACATCACTGTCTTCTCCTGAAGTATTGCCTTCTTCTGGACTATGGTACTCAAGGTAGGTTTCATCTTCATCTTCGCGGTCTGCTTCATCACCTTGAGCAATATGTTTTTGTCGACGGATGCTCTCGACGAGGTCTCTACTAATAGGGCTGCCTGGTTCATTATCCATGTGCAACAAATCCATATCTGGAGGAATGTCTCTCACTGCACCATCTCTAGATGAAATATGCTCCTCTTGGTATGCCTCTTGAGATCTCATTTGTACTTGTTCATGGATTGGTTGGTTTGTGTCGGACTCTTCGACATCAAATATATGTCGGTGGCCAAATTCTTGTAGCACTCGCCAACATGGCCCTAATTTTGTATCTTCCAAGAAAAATACCTGTGTAGCATCTGTGGCCATAATGAAAGGATCATCCTTATACCATCGGCCTGTGATGTTTATGCTCTTGAAGTAACCATCATCTTTCATCTGGTATGTCCTTCCCCCAAGATGGTACCATTCACATCGTAATAAGATAATAGTTCTACTCCCTTTGCTGTTCTTACTGTAACTCAGCTCAATAATGTCTACGATTGTCCCATAGAAGTTCATTGTGTCATCACCGTGAGTACCTGGGCACTTGATGGTGGAGTTCTGTGTCTTCCTATGTTCATCACGAGCCGTATTGTGGTACCGTACCCCATTGATTATACAGGCTGTGTACGAACGCACTCGCGGATCCGGCCCACATGCTAGTGAGTACAAGTCTTCGTCAACAAGTGTTGCGCCTTCATATTTCAATTTGGTAATCTGCCGGTAAAAAACATACAGAATTAGTGAATTTGAAAATGTATTGGATCATAAATGATGAAGTCATGCTGTAGAAAGTAGAACACACATGATTCTCCAACCATGCAGCGAATTGTGTTGACATCTTTTTTTCAACATTGTTGACCTCTTCTTGTTCTAATTGTGCCCTATACATGCTGCAAAGGAAGAAGGTAATTAGTTATTTTGTGACACTAGTATTGAATAAAGATGGCTGCAATAGCAGGAATTACTCACTCTTTGTATTCGTCAACTTCTTCGCAGTTATTTAGAACAAACCAAACCATGGAGTCTATGTCTTTGTCTTGGTAATGAAGATTTGAAGCACCCAACAGGTTAATACCATGATCAAAAATAGAGTAACCATTGGGTGAGATGTTCTCTTATCCATCTAAGTTTCTTTCAGGCCTAGTGAACCTACTAATGATGTCACTGAAATATGTTGAGCACTGGGTCATACACTCATAGGCAGTGTATGCCTCCGCAATAGATCCTTCTGGTCTTGCTTGATTGCGAACGAAATGCTTAAAGGTGCCCAACCTTCTCTCAATGGGATACATCCATCCATACTGCACCGGTCCCCTAAGGAGTGCCTCATCAGGTAAGTGTACTGCTAAGTGAACCATAACATCAAAAAATGCTGGAGGATAGATTTTCTCTAGCTTGCAAATGATAAGCACAATATCTTCCTTCATCTGGTGTAGTGCATCAACCTTTATAGTTTTGGAGCAAAGTTGTCTAAAAAACCTACCCAATTCAGCAATTACTTCATATACATCTTTGCGCACCAAACCACGAAGGCCAGCTGGTAAAATATGCTGCAGCATTATATGACAGTCATGTGTTTTCAGCCCATGGATTGATCCTCCTCCCTCCATATTGACACATCTTGATATATTGGAGGCATAGCCATCTGGAAACTTAACGTTGCTCACAAATTGCATGAACTTCTTCTTGTCTTCTGGTTTTAGAACGTAACAAGCTCTTGGCTTTGATGATGAACTACCACTATCATCTAGCAAATGAAGCTCTTTTCTTATACCTCTATCCTCCAAATCTAGTCTAGCAGCGATGGTGTCCTTTGTCTTATTTGGGATATTAAGCAGAGTTGACAAAATGGCTTCACATATGTTTTTCTCTATGTGCATAACATCAAGGTTGTGTTGTAGCTTCAATTTTGACCAGTATGGTAAATCATACAAGCTAACCTTCAGATGCCATACTGGTTCATCTACATTACGGCATCATTTTCTTGGTTTTGGCTTATCTGGATTCTTGCCTGGAACATAGCAAACTGAATCCAACCTTGCCATAACCTCATCTGCAGTAAATTTCCTTGGCTGCTCTCTTTTTTCATGCTTGCCATTGAAAGATTTGTTTGTCCTCCAAGCATGGTCGTTAGGGAGGAAACGTCTATGGTTTATGAAACCAATTTTGTTTCTAAGACATTCGGAGCATGGATTCTCATCACAGTATACACATGCAAAGTAAGCCTTAGTGGTTCTGCCTGACATGGTGCCCAATGCAGGGTAGTCATGGATTCCAAACAGAATCGCTGCACGCAGGCTAAAGTCTTTGCCTTCAACTGCATCATAAGTTTTTACACCCTTCCAAAGCTCCATCAGGTCTGCTATCAAAGGCTGCATAAACACATGGAAATCTTTGCCTCGTGATTTTTTGCCTGGAATTAGTAAAGCAAGCATATAATTGGATTGGTCCATGCACATCCAGGGTGGAAAATTGTATGGTACCACTAACACTGGCCATATGCTATATGAATTGCTCATCTGACCAAATGGGTTAAATCCATCAGTAGCAATGGCTAACCTCAAATTGCGGGGATCATCTACAAAAGACTTGAAATTCTCATCAAAATCTTTCCAAGCTTCCCCATCAGCAGGATGTCTCATTTCATTTTCAACGGGTACCCTCTTTTCCTTGTGCCATCTTGCATATTGTGCCCGCTGCTTTGACATGAAAAGCCTTTGAAGGCATGGAATTATTGGAAAGTAACGGAGGACCTTGTGAGGAACTTTCTTTCTGCCCTCCTTGTTCACTTTCCATCTTGTGAAGCCACAAACTGGGCAATGATCATCGCCTTCATGGTCCTTCCAAAACAAGGCACAATCATACTTGCACGCATCAATAGAAACATAACCAAAACCAAGCTTCCGAAGCACAGCTTTCATCTCGTTATATGACTTAGGAATTCCAGGCACATTCTTCAAAGTTGAAGAAAGCAACTCAAGGAATGCATCGAACCCAGATGTTGTTATCCGATTGTACACTTTTATATGCAGCAGTTTAATCATGAAAGATAGCCTACTCTCCTCGGTGCAACCTGGATAAAGTTCACGCTTTGCCTCTTCCATGAGTTGTTTATATAAGTTACCACCGAGGCCATGGCTTGCTACGTCGCGCAAATCTTGAATCAACCCCTGAACTCCCCTTGCACCATCATCTATGACATCTTCAGCTTGTCCTTCCTCATCAAGTGGTGCCTGGCCTTGGTCAGTTCCATCACATGACATATCTTCAGGTAAAACAGCGAGTTCTCCATCATCATCTTGTCCAACATCATCTTCTTCCTCTCCATGATGAGCCCACCTAATATAGCACCTAGACATACCATTGAGCTCGATATCCTCGTGTACATCATCTAGGCTTTTCTCTTTCTGGTTCAAGCATTTTTGGCATGGGCACTTGATTTTCTCATCTGCACTACTACATCTAGCTCTGACATATTCCATGAAGTGTTGAACACCAGACAAAAAGGCCGGCGAAAATGGTGCACTTGTATAAATCCAACTTCTATCCATCTCGACCTGGATAAATTAGGTGCAAAGAGTAACAAATCCATCTTAAATCCCTGGACTAAAGTTAAAACAGTACAAGATAAAATGGTATATTGACAGAGGTACACATCACTGAACTCACCTTGTGGGGGTGGTTGCCACGCGTGGATGCTGGTGGGGGTGGAGCAGCTCGTTTTGCTGGTGAAGATCCACCGTGGGTTGGACCCCTGGGCTCCACGTACCACAGTGCAGGTGAGGGGACGGCCGGCGGCTGCTGGAGCTGAGGGGGTGGGCGCCAGATGCACGTGAGGGGAGGGGCAGCGGCTGCTGGAGCTGAGGGGGTGGGCGCCAGATGCAGCTGAGGGGAGGGGCGGCGGCTGCTGGAGCTGAGGGGGTGGGCGCCAGATGCAGGTGAGGGAGGGGCGGCGGCTGCTGGAGGTGAGGGGTGGCGAGGCCGGTGAGTGCAGGTGCTGGTCGCCGGCAAGCCTGCAGGGTGAGGGGAGGGGCAGCAAGGCAGCAGGCCAGTTGCGCCGGCCTGATGCCTACAGGCAGTGGCCAAGCGGCAACACAATGAGCAGTGGCCAAGCGGGCACACAGTGGCCAGGTTGTCCAGCATATCAATGACATGTGGGCCCAGATGTTCATGTCTAAATCCTGTAACAAATTTTTCTCCTACATACCATCTCGAAATCTAATGCTTTTTTTTCTAAAAATTTGTAAAATCATGATCATTCAAATTTTTTTGTTGATTTTGATCATATTTTCATGTTCCAAAGTTTGAACGATTTACAAGTCGAGGGAACAATCTCTCATATAGCCTCATGAAACTATTAGTGAGACATGTAATTTTTATGAACAAACTTACTGCCACTTTCTCGAATGAACTAACTACCAAAACAAAAAGTGTTCATTTTGATGAGATGTGCAATCTTTGTGTTCATCACTTTTTATTTTGAAAGTATTTAGCACACCAATTTTTAGTCCATAGACCGTCAAATTTGAAATTCAAATTTGAAACTGTCAACAAAAGTTCAAATGAAAAAATAGCCAAAACCAAAAATGTAGAACTGGACGAGTTGAACATTTTTGTTTTATACGTTCATTTCATTTTCAATCGTTTACTAGGCCTAAAAATCGGTTTGAAATCCTAATAGAACTCAAAGGGTCACTGACAATCCGGGCCCACCCGCCAGGGCCAAATTTTCGCTGCCGCACCTGGCTCTCTCCCGTGCTATCCCGCTCGCCGACACACGGGACCCACCCCACCTCCCGCTCAAGCCATCCAAATCCCCCCTCGCCTTATCCTCTTGCCCGGCTAGGGATAGGGGAAAAATCCCCAATCCTTGGTCCCCTCTCCTCGCCGACACACCACCCCCGCTGTCCCTCCAGCCCCGGCCCGCTGCCGCGCCGACCAACCACCCGCGCTGCCGCGCCGACCCACCACCCCCGCTGTCCCTCAAGCCCCTGCTGCCGCGCCGACCCATCACCCCCGCTGCCGCGCCGACCCACCACCCCCGGCCCGCTGTCACTCAACCCCGCAAAGTCAACGAGCATGGCCTCCTCCTACCTCCCCGCCACTTAGCGGCGCCCAGCGCGGACGACATCCATGTCAACGCCAGAGGCCGGAGAGCCCCGTCGACATCCTGAACTTTGCTCGGACAGAGGCGCACCGAAGGCATCCACGTGCACTCCTCAACGCCGGCTATAGTCTGCTTCCTCCTCCTCCAAAGGTAGTCTGCTTCCCCCTTCTCCTCCATTTCTTGGTAATTGCAGGTCTAGAAATGTTCAGAAAAGTTACAGTCTGAATACTGAAGCTGTTGCCTGCAAATGAGTTAATGAATCATGATTTGTTAGTTCCCCCTTCTCCTCCATTGCTTGGTAATCTTACATTCTGTTAATTGTTATTTCTTCTTCTTCCTAACATTTTAAAGAATACTGATTTGTTAGTTCTTTTGCATCTCTTTTACAGGAACTGAATCCAGTTTCTGCTCTCTGTGCGTTTCATGAAACTAAGTAAGAAATGAAAAAAACTCAGTACGAGCTGGAAAGGGATGAAAGGGTAAGGGAGGTCCAGGAAATTTTTGCGTCTCTGGGTATTCCAATACTAGCTCAGGATGTTAGAGATGTTTTTTCGAAAAAGGAAAAGTGCATGGGGAAGACAATAGAGTCTGACAATGAATATGACCCATCCTCTGACATTGATAACCAATGTGACAGTGATGATGACTACGATGATGACCTAAAAAATGAGGATAATACTGAGGTGAGATGCATTACTAGGCCAATTAACAAGTATATAGTTAGTATTTTTCAATCATGTACTTCATTGTAGTCATTTAATGTACTTCACTCATTATCCTTAATCGATAAGATGCATGTTTCTCTTGGCAGGTACGAGCGATGGTTCCAGGAACTCGCACTAAGAAGCAAAAGACGGCACAAATGGCGGCTGCAAACCAGCTGCCACCGTGCTCGCCTACCAAATTTACTAGGAAATAGGCAGCCAGGCCTACTCGAGGTCGTCCACCACCTAGGGATGCAAACCAGCTGCCACCGTGCACGCCTACCAGATTGACTAGGCAACAGGCAGCCATGGCATTGCCTGCAGGCCGTCCACCACCTAGGGATGCAAACCAGCTGCCACCGTGCATGCCTACCAGATTGACTAGGCAACAGGCAGCCATGGCATCGCCTGGAGGCCGTCCACCACCTAAGGATGCAAACCAGCTACCACCGTGCACGCCTACCAGATTGACTAGGCAACAAGCAGCCATGGCATCGCCAGGAGGCCGCCCACCACCTAGGGAAAGATTACGCTTGCCTGCTAAGACCGCTTCGAAAGCCAACCCTAAAACTAATCCCATTTCCAGTGCTTCTAGATTACCCAGCACCAGTCCACCCATATCTACGCCTAGTGGAAACACTGGGCATAGTACTCCTACTCCTACACCCATCCTTGCCGTGTTTCCACAAGTTACTCCCACGACTAGTGTTAACCAATCAGTTCCTATAGAAACCTCGCCAGGTGTACAGAGCTCTAGGCAAAGCAATGACATCAATGACGCAAATGACCAAGTTGATGCCGATTTAGAGGGTCATACAATTGAAGGAGAACCAGTTGGTGACTTTGTTCCTGGTAATCAATATGTGTTTCCAACCACTATTATCTACATTCAATATCTACATTTGTGGCTGCTATAATAACCCATTTTGCATGTTATTTGCCAATGCAGCGCCCCGAAAGGAAGTCCGCAAGAAAACCATAGGGCTTGGCTTAGAGAAGATGATAAAGAGAGGAAACAAGCTGCCTATCCAAGTGGCTGAAGGGAAGAAAAGACCTGATGTCCCACTTCAAGCAGCGAAGCTGGCATCAGAAACTGGTGTAGCTCTTAGAGACAAGCTGCCTATCTACACATCTTGGAAGCTTTATGAAAAAGATGGGGGGCCAGTAGAAGTACAAAAAGTGCTTGATAAAGTGGTGGTGAGACACCTAATTCACTTCAACTACTTTCTTTCATTACTAGCTCTACTCCCATGTAAGAAATTTTGTCAAATAAATGATTTGTGTGACTGCAGAATAGGTTGGATGTGGATGTTAAGAATGATGGACCAAGCAAATCTGCATGCACTGATATCATTAAGAAGGGAGTAAAGCAGCAGAGGTATCACCTAAAAAGGAAGTACTTCGACGAGTCCCTCACAATGGAACAGCTGTTGGCCAAAGAACCTCCACCTAAAATGAAGACAGAGGAGTGGATCGAGCTCGTAAAGTACTGGTGTGACCCAAAGAATCAAGTCCATGGCCTGCATCACTGCTTTTGTTAACATGCAATCAAACTATGCCTGTCAATTAGAAGTTTGTATTGCATTTGTGGTGCAGGAGAAATCTGCGAAGAATAAAGTAAACCGATCCAAGGTGCAGCTTCACCAAAAAACTGGTTCTAGGTCCTACATAGCCTATCGATACAGCCTGGTAATACTATTGCTTTCACTTTGGGGCACTTTTGGGGTGCTTTTCGGTTGTATGTTCAACATCTTTAAGCTCCTGTTATGTTGCAAAGGAAAATGTAGTTCATGGCTATTTGTAGTGTTTTTCCTCTACTGAATAGCTATTTGTAGTGTTTTTCCTTTTGCAATTTATTTGCACACGGAAACTGAGAAAGATGGATGAAAAGGGCAAGGCTCTTTCTGATACTAAACATTTTGCTTCTTGTACTGTATGTGATTATTTTGTTCTGTATGCACACTGATTGCCTGGTTTTCGGCTGGATCCTTTTGTTACTATGCAATGCAAACTGAGATGTGTGCTTCAAAGTCATCCAAGGCTTTTACATGCTGCAGAGGCCTAAGTACAACAACAGCGATCCAGATGCTGTAGAGTTCTTTGGGGAATGTATGAAAAGTTCCAAAAATGGTCGCACTCCTCTTGCCAATGAAATATATGTAAGTTCCAAAATGATTTGATACATCTATTGTACTCAAGTACGTGCCTGGCCTTGTTATTATCTGCATTCTCTTTATGTAGGAACGGATGGTGGCAGAGAAGGATAGAGAGCCAGAAGAAGGAGAAGAAAAAAAATCTCCCACCAAGATTGTTGATGAAACTCTTAGCGAGATCAGCCGCTCATCCACATTTCTTCCTAACATTGGTGCCCCTCGACCATCAAAGAATGCTCAGTCCTCATCGACAGCAGCACAAGCACGCATCCGAGCTGAGTTTGAGGCAACCCTCCAAGCTAAAAGAGAGGAAGCTGCTAGGAAGCGGGAAGAGTTGCAGGCACAACTTCAAGCTCAGCAGGACGCACTTGAAGAAAACCAAAATTTGCTGCGGCAGACCCAAGAGGAAGTGAGGGGGATGACTAGCAGGTTTGAGGAGACTAATGCGCTGCTGCGAGCTGTCCTGAGACTTTAGAAAGATTGAGGTATGACTGCAGTTTCTGAGGATGAGGCCTTTGTCTAAGCTTTTGCTACATTGCTTTAACTTAGTCTGTGCTTCGAACTTTGTGGTTGGAACATGTGTGGTTGAACCTGGAACTATGTGGTTGAACAAGTATGCTGCAAGTTTGTGGTTGGAACATGTGTATCCATGATGGCTTCAGTGAATTGTGTTGACCTGTGAATTCTGAAAGATTTGAGAATTGTGGTGTCAATCCTGTGGATGATGGCTGATATATGTGTATTAATTATGCTTTTGTATGCTGTGATGAAAGACCAGTGGGGCGACGCCATCATGAATGGAATGCCAATTTGTGACGCCACAGACTCGTCTGCAAATGTGTGTAAATAGCATACGAACCAGTACAAAACATGACAAAATATAAGTGTCACATAATCTACAAAAACTATACATGACGACACTGCGATGTCACAAAAAACCATCGAAACTTGTTCTTCATCTTAGCATTTGTGACGACTCGTACATAATGTGATGCGTTAACTAGCTAATATATGACAGAAGTACTCGTCATAAAAGGAAACAATATGTGACGCTACAAACCCTCCGTCACAAAAGATACAGACATTTTGTGACCGTGGACCATAAAACCGTCACGAGGTACTTTATGTGACGGTCGTTTTGTGACGACACTGTGACGTCGGGATTTTGGTCATAACTTACTTTTTATGACCAATTGCGTACTTTACATGACAGATTCGGTTTGTCATAAAAGCTAAGATTTCTTGTAGTGAAAGCGTGGTTTTCTCCTACCGTTATCGCGGGGTTAAATAACCAGCGGGGTGGGGAAAAGTTACTGCTCCGAAGTTCAGGAGTCACTTCCGAGAATATTCCAAATCTGAGGGGTCGTTTGATGGATTATTTGGATTGGATATTCGATTAATCATTTTTTCAGGGTTTGTTCGCCCGAAAAAAGCGATTTTTTGAATTAATAATCTAATACCCATCATCTGTACCATCGTTTTGGTAATTTTGCAAGTTGTCATTTTTAGCCTGCATGCCGCGGTTGTTGGATCCTTATCTCCAAATTTTGTGGGATTTGGATTCAAGGCTCGGGGGCTGCGGGATACGTGGCATCGACTACTTATTTTTTCAAATCTTTTGAAGGATAAGTAGGGTTACAGACAAATGGGACCCTCAGTCTGATTCTCCGATTTAACCTAAGGCTCGGGGGCTACTCCATATGGAGTGCGATTTTTAAATCGCACACCATAACAAAAATTCGGGGCATGAGCACCTCAAGCTTCGATGCAGCCAAGCAAGTACTCGAAGAAGGGCTTCAAGACGAAGCTTCAAAAGAAGTCGAAAGACTGCTTCGAAAGTACTCGATAAGCCTGCAGTACTCAGCTACGAAGAGCTCGGGGGCTTGTCAGACCCGGGGCCACCGGGCTGGGCACATTACGTAGTCTAAGAGATTAAGCCCGTCTTATCTCTTATTCATTTTCTTTATCTCTTGTTTATCCCGTTTAAATAGGAGATAGAGCTAACCAACACGGAGAGGATCTACTTGAGATATGCTCTGGTATGATCCCTCGACGGAGGTTGGTTAGCATCTTTGTAACCCTGACCTCTCGGATATATAAGAGAGGTCAGGGACCCCCCTCAAAACAGAAGATTATTAGGTCATTCTACACCAAAGGGAATACAAACCACCATACAGGACGTAGGGTGTTACGCTCCGTGCGGCCCGAACCTGTCTAAAAGTCTTGTTTTCCTTGCACCTTCGAGTTCCTGATCTCGGCGTCTCCTCACCCAAAACTTACCGCCTTGGGTATATCCCTCGGTGGGCAGCCGGTTAAACACCGACAGCGGCTCCCTCTCAAGAATGGATTTCAGCCATTTCAGCAGCGAGCGCAACAAATGAAGGCTTTGGTCCTGGTTGAAGTTAAAAAGGAAGTGGAGAAAATATTAAAAGCAGGATTTATCATGCCTTACAGGTATGCCGAATAGATTTCAAGTGTTGTACCTGTGCAGAAGAAGGACGGCCGATGGTGAGTCTGCGTGGACTTCAGACACCTCAACAGGGCTACTCCAAAGGATGAATATCCGATGTCTGTTGCAGAGACATTGATTAACGCCACCGCCGGTCATAAGATCTTGAGTTTCATGGATGGCAACGCCGGTTATAACCAGATCTTTATGGCTCCCGAGGATGTAAACAAGACTGCATTCAGAGTACCTGGGGCAGTGGGACTGTTCGAATATGTGGTTATGACTTTTGGGTTGAAGAATGCTGGCGCTACGTATCAGCGTGCTATGAACTACATTTTCCATGACTTGATCGGCAAGCTGGTGGAAATTTATATTGATGATATCGTGTTGAAGTCTGCATCAGTTGAAGGGCACTTGAAGGGCTTACAACAAGTTCTGGAATGAACTAGAAGGTTCGGGCTTAGAATGAATCCGAAGAAGTGCGCTTTTAGCGTTTCGGCCGGTCAGTTTTTGGGTTTCTTGGTTCATGAAAGAGGAATCGAGATCGGCCTAAAAAGTCAAGAAGCTGTGCGCACCATGGTGCCACCTACTATGAAGAGGGAGCTCCAGCAGCTCATTGGTAAGATCAACTTTGTTAGAAGGTTTATTTCCAATCTCTCCGGGCGGATTGAGCCTTTTATGGAGTTGGTAAAAATTAAAGCCAATGAAGAGTTTCGTTGGGGGGCAGAACAGCAACGGGCATTCGAAGAGATCAAGGAGTATCTGTGAAAACCACCTGTGCTTGTTCCGCCCCAACAAGATAGGCCATTTTACGTGTACCAATCAGTAGGTGACACCTCCATCACTTCAGTAGTAATACAAGTGCATGACGACAAAGAGAGGGTTGTGTTCTACCTCAGCAGAAGGATGCTAGATGTGGAGACAAGGTATCCTAATATCGAAAAGTTATGCCTTTGTTTATTCTTTACATGCACTAAGCTTCGTCATATCATGCTATCAGCCGAGGTAATTATCATCTGCAAATCCGATGTCATAAAACACATGCTATCGGCTCTTGTGTTGAAAGGCTGACTTGGGAAATGGATGTTTGCGTTGTCAGAGTTCGATGTCCAATACCAACCCGCGAAGGCGGTCAAAGGCCAAGCGTTGGCAGACCTTATAGCAGAAAGGATCAATATTGACATAGCAGCACTTTCCATACGTGCATGGGCTATGTACTTTGACGGATCGGTTTGCGGAGATGGGTGTGGCATAGGTATCCTGCTTGTGTAGCCTCAGGGGGGTAACGTATTCTTTTTCAATTAGATTACCTACTGCTTGCACCAATAACCTTGCAGAATATGAAGCAGTGCGTAAGGGTATGGAGTTGCTTTTTGAGGCTGGAGCTGAAGCAGTGGAAATTTTTGGGGACTCAAAATTAGTGATCTCTCAGCTCACAGAGGAATACAGATGTGAGAGCGAGTCGCTCTTCCCGTTATGGGTGCAATGTCAAGAGCTGATGGCCCATTAAGGTACATAAATTTCTATTGGATACCTAGGGCTCGAAATTCGGAGGCCAATGATTTGGCACTGATGGCTTCGGGGTACAAGGCTGCAGCAGACAGAACCGATCTTCAGGTACACCTCTTGGACCAAGGAGATTGGAGAGCCGATATCTTCAATTATTTGAAGGATTTGGTCGAGTGGGGCACCCAAGAGGATACGTTACAAGGCTATGAGATACGTCCTGATAGGAGATGACATGTTCTACAGGACTTTAGAAGGTCTGCTGCTTAAATGCTTGGGGCCGGTTGAATCCAATCGGCTCTTACACAAAGTCCATGAAGGCACCTGTGGGACTCACCAATCAGCTCACAAGATGAAGTGGGTAATTAGGCGATCAGGGAATTACTGGCCCACCATGCTTGAAGATTGCTTCAAATATTATAAAGGATGTCAGGCATGTCAGAGCTTCAGGCCCTAAAAGAAGGCATGTGAGTAGGGCAGCATAAGGAAAGGTGTAAACAACCTGGTGATAAAACATACCTGTTCTGGAGGAGGAGTAACGACAGCCGATGAAGTAGTGATCGGCTCCTGAGGACGCGCCCTTTCTGGAGGAGGAGCGATGATAGCTGGTGAAGCGACGATCGGCTCTTGGGGACTTACCCTTTCACAAGGAGGAGTAACAGCCGATGAAGCAGCGGTCGGCTCTTGCATGCGCGCCCCTTTCGGAGGAAGACTGACAGTCGACGAGGTGATGGACGGCCCTTCCAGAGAGGGACTAACGTCCGACGCGGCAACGACCGGCTCCTGCAGACCTTGAAGGGTGATCGAAGCATCAACCGGCATTGCAGGGCCTTCCAGAGCTTTTGGGATGGGATCCTGAAGGGTAACCAAGGCACTGACCGGTGTCAGAAAATCTTCTGGAGCTTCTGAAGCTGGATCCTTTTGGCATGCGGGTTCCTCCCCACTAGAAATGTCCACAACGACAGACTGCAAGAAAGGGAAGAGTAATCAAGTTAAAATGTACATGTTCAAAGGATCAACTATAAGAGGGGTGATCCAAACCTGGCCAGCGATCGGAGCTTCTTGACTGGTAGAAGATGGTCCAGCTTCCTTTCGAATTTTCCTAACAAGCATCTTCCTCACCTTAGTGTGAGCTCGGGGGCAACAGTGTCAGAAGACCGTTTCCGCTTGGGTGTCAACTTCGCGGTGCTGGGCTGGATCCGCATGATGCCTTTTGAAGGGGGTGCGTTTTTGCCAAAAAGAACCACAAGGGCAACTGGCGAAAATTGGAAGTTAGATAGATCATCGTTCCTGGGCTCCGAACCATCCTCCTGCTGCAAAAAGAGCAAATGGAATCAGAAAAGGGATTCAACAAAGTCAGAAGGAAGAACGATGGGCTGATAGAAATACCTCTTCCTCAAGGACTTCATACACATCATGAATCTGCTGCAGCATCGGCCCCAGGGCTTTCTGGAAGACATGGGTCTTCCATATCGACCACCGGTTCTCGAAGTCGATGGCCGAAGAGGTGAACACGAGGTCAACAGGGATTGGGATGAGAAGGTCTGAAAATAGGCGGTAGAATCTTTGGGTGCTGACGGCGTCAGGCAGGTCGATTCTGTTGGATGTTAAATGATGAAGGAGGAAGTGAGGAGGAACTTGCCCAAGGCCAAACTGCCAGGCTGCTACAACCGGCTGATAGAACTCATATCCTGGTTTGATGATCCGGTTGGAAGTACTCATGCCGACTGGGAGGAGGCAAGGGTGAATCATGACAGAATACAGGCACTGGGTGTCGACATCATCGGCAAAATTAGCCAACCTGAAGGTGGCCGGGTTCTCGAAAATTTCAGATTCAGTATAGGGAAGGAAGATTGGGTTGTTCAGGCCCCTATAGAAAATCCTAAACTATTGTAAATCATCTGAGGGATTCAACTTGCCGCCAGGGAGGCTGTACAAAGCCTGGCCGAAGCTGGTGCATCTGATCTGCCTCCCACTTCGGTCCGGGAAAGAGTTATTGGCCAAAGAAGGAAAATTTGGGATGAAGTGCTGAAAGTAAAGGTGAGCCCACAATTGGATGAACCACCAAGGACCACCAGTCCTAAATTTTTTTTGGGAAAGAAGGCTCAAAGACATCAGATGAAGGTATCTGTAGATTTCTCCAAGGAATAATTTACCAAGGCCAACAATGTGACCTTTAGCCAGCTCATACGCTAGAGGGAGATAATTCTTGGTTGGAGCAAGGGAAGGACCACAGAATAGGAAGTTCTCTAACCAAAGATTCAAGAAAGCTATGTGTTCCTTCTCTGTCACAGGGCCTTTGGTTTTTAGGTGTTGATTTAGGTATGCACCCCAGTTTGTGCACTCTGCTTTGGAAGACAACTTGAAAGGAACTTCAAATAGCCTGTAGGCAGAGGGACAGGTTGATGAGATGTCCAGAAGGGTTGGAGTCATCGGTCCATGACCAAAGAGAAAATAGTTCAAGGCATCGGACCAAAAGTAGCCGATGGTCTTCAGAAGGTTCTCATTCTTTTCAAGAGGGGATAGAGACAAGGACAGAGCATCAGCTATCCCTATGGACTCCCATCTGGGCTGGTAGGTGTTCGCCACTCTGTTTTACCAAGTTACCCAGCCCTCGGGAGGGTTCGGCCAGGCACGGTGGCTGTCGGACCAGGAGTCTAGATCTATGTTTTGGCTCACAAATAGAATTTGATTGGCCTCGCAAGAAATCAGATCTACGGGTTTCTCGTAAGAATGAGGCCCGAGACAAAAAGAATTGGGGGAAGAAGGATGCGGCAAGAGGATATCTGAAACCTGAAGAAATCCATGAAAGCCAAATAATCAGAGAAAGGTCATTTAATGGCACAGGGAATCTCGTAATTGCTGCATTAAATTAGCAAAGGTCGGAGTCTTACCTTCAGACCAAAGACATTCGCATCGATGTTCGGAGAATCCGCCATCGGAAACCCTGACGAAGATCGAGGACTCGGGGACTAGATCTAGGGTTGGCGGTGCAAGTTCGAGTTTGTGTTCTAAGGCTTTGGTCCGGATCTTATGACTAGGGTTTATGAGCAAAAGGTTTTGGAGAATAACTTGGATTCGGGGAATCTTCGGAGATCTGTTTTGGGGAAGGTTCCGAATTTAAGCGGAAAATGAAATGAATTGGAAAATTGGTTTGGATCCGAATCGGCATTTTTTGAGGAAAGGAATCGATGCGTTGCCATCGGCTCTTAACGGATCGGCTTTTAAACGAGTCGCGGTTGAAAAAGAAGATTTTATTTACAAAAGGGAGTAAGTACAAAAGGGAAGCTGATTGCTCCTAGAGCCGATCTACCGGCTTAATACTATAGTCTACCACCAGTAGACGCCGGAGGTCCTGCGGTGCTTGGTCGGTGGAGCTGTGCTGCCGTCGACGTCGCCACCATCGTCTCCTCTGTTGCTACTGGTGAAGCCGCTGTTGTCTTCGGTTTCTTCGTTGTCGTCGTCGTCATCATCCTCCGACGATCCGCCAAAGAGGAAGTCTCCTCCTACTGAATTCTCCTCGGTTGAGGGGGAATCGGCTTCTTCTTCTGAGGAGGAGGAGAAGTTTTCTTCCCAGGATGCCTCATCTTTGTCATCTTCCTCCAGCTCATCACCAAGGAGTAGGTGGAGGTCTTTGCCGTCGGTCAGGTACTCGTCTTCCTCTGACCAAGATTGGAAGTCCCATTCCTCTGCATCCCAATGCAGGGGGCAAGGACTTCGTAGGCGGCTATAGGGTCGTATTCTGGAGTAGGCTCTCGAGTGGATTCAGACTCGAAGGAGATGGCGGAAGAAGCAGAGGAAGAGGAAGAAGCCATTACGAGAAGAGAAAAATCGAATCAGGTATGGTTGCTAATGGCTGAAGGGAGAAGACGATTAAAAGAAAGTTACCGGGGGTAGGTTTATAAAGACGAAGTGGAAGATGAATCGGCATCATAGCGGTTTCCAAGGAGTCTGATGCAGAGCAGTCACATCCCCTAGAAGTTGAACAGGCACGCCTGTACGGATTTTGGAAGTCGAAGAGGCGGGACGATTAAAATAAAAATGGTTTTGGAATAATTATTGCCGAAACCAGGGGGGCATGTGTTATCACCATAATTCAGGCGGGCTAAAAAGGTGGGCCGAGGAGCAAGATGGGCTCGAAGGATAGTCATAGTGGGCTTGCGAGTCAGACCTTATGCAGGTGTTTGAGGCCAAGGTTGGCCATGTATCTAGATATGTATGTGTGTTTAAATAGTTTAGATAGAGACAGTTAAGATTCGTGTCGTGTTTAGTTAGGATTGGTTAGGGAAGGCAAGTCTACGGACTATAAATATGTACCCTGGATAATCAATAAAGGAATCGAATCAATCATTCACCAACAACTCTCGGCACATCGCCACCCCTATTCTAGGGTTTCTCGGGTAAGTGCCGTGCGGCCCCGATCACGCCAGTTGTGGTGCTGACTGGCCGAGTGCTGCTCAAGGCTATGCTCATCCCCCCGTCGAGACCACAAGTCAAGCAGACAATGCCGCAGGCAGCACCAGTTACAGGAAGACCAGTGATGACATGCGCAGGAGCTGCGCGATCTACTAAACAAGCAATGTCCTTGCTTATTTACCTTTCGTGTTTCTCGTTCTGAAGCGTTATTGATGATGAGTAGCACTAGTTATCTTAACGTTTATAGAGTAGCATCGGTTCTTTCATGCCTTATTCACGCATTATTTGTTACCTGTAAACGTTTAGATGTCCCTGTGCCCGATCTCAGGTATAAGGACAGCGCCTTGCTCTGTTCTTGTTTAGTAGATCCAATCTGTTATGGTTAATCTTTGTTCATCGGAGATTTAGTTTAATATCTGCATGATTAGGCCCTTCAAACAGGTTGAATATTCCGGCAGTATGTTTGGTGCTTTTTAACAGCTTAAAAAGAGATTGTTCCAGAAATCGGCTTTCAGTTGGTTTTTAGGCCTCTGTTTAGGTTGTTTCGTTATCTTCCGTATCTGTTAGGCTCAATTACGTGTAGGATGTTCCGGTTATGCAGTGAAGGCTTCAACCGTTGTAGATTGGATTAGCTAAGTGGTTACAGGGCAAGATTTATGCTATCATCGGATATACTTGCTTTGTTTATAGATCCGATCCAGTACAGAACACAATCGGCTCTTTACAACCGATATAGGGGGTCACCCGATGAGCCGATCACGGCTCGGACTAATATTTGTATGTGTCTATGCATGCAGGAAACTAACATATAACACCTTCCTGATCAGGTACAAGGTCAGGTGGCACGCCTAGCAACCCAGAAGCCAGGACGTGTGCCGGATCTCGGGCCGTTGACCGAGAGACCGGGGCCCACCAGCAGTTCTGGAAGCCTCCTGGCTCCTCGTGTTGCCTGTCGTTGCTCGCCGGCGGGTTTCGACTGACAACAAATCATCATTGGAAGCTCTCTCGCTAGGGACAGTACTCAAGTAAATCAGCTTATGTAAACTTCTTTCAGGGGTCTGTTTTGTTCCGGTCCTGGTATTGCATTTGGAAGTGACGGGCACCAAGCAAATGCCAATTCTTCATTTGGCAAGTAGTCTACAGGAGGTGCTGGACTGCAGATCGACTTGCTCAAAGGAACCTACCGCACCCTATCCGATGTCCTCACTGTGATCAAGAAGAGGAAACAATTGATCACTTGCCGACCAACTGTGTGACACAAGACAGTTTTGGTTCAGCCTCCTCACAAACTTTTGGCTCCAAGAGCTATCACCGTTGAGAGCAATTAGGGTTGCGTGGAATATTGGATTAGATTGATTGAGAGATAGATTTACATATATATAGGGGTGAGGTGATCTTGAGGTTTATAGAAACAGCACCAAACAAGATCTCATATCTCTCTAACCAAACAATACCACGGCTGACCGGCGATACATGCCTGGGTGCAGGTCCCACACACACGCACATACACTTGTCTAACGACCGTCAGCCAAGGATGGAAGTTCTGAACTTCTGATGACCGGTGGAGAAGTGCAAGTGAGAGGGTCAATGGTCTGGTACATAATGAACTTAATGTTAGTAGTAATCCTTGTTTTCTTTGCTTGTCTAACCAATATTAATCTAATTTCCTTAGCTAGGTCATTTCCACTTTCCTTAGCAAGTATAGTCAAGACTTAGGCAGCAACCTTGAGTCAAGTCTGTCTTAATGTGTAAGTTAGTCAAGTCTACTCTTTGCCTTAGGAAGTAAGAGCATCTCCAAGAGCTCCCCAAAACATCTCCCTAAATCAAAATTAAGGGGAATTATCCAAAAAACGTTCTCCAACAACTCCCGTAAACAGCTCCCTATTTTTATGCCCCCCCTAAACCTCCCTCAATCATAGACAGAATCAGGGAAAAAATACGCCCCCCGTTTCCATCGTCGCGTCGTGGCGCCAACATTTCGTGGTTGTTTTTTTTGTTGGCGCGCACCTCCGCAGGTCTGCCGCCTCTCCCTCCGCTGGCGTCGCCTTCACATCGCCCCTCCCGTGCTGCATCTGTCTCCCGCTGCTCCATCCTCGGCTCCGCTGCCTCTCCCGCCGCTCCATCCTCGGCTCCGCTGCCGCAACCTCCTCGGCTCCTCCGCCGCTCCATACTCGGACGGGTGCACTCGATTCCCCGAGACCTTGTGCTGGCAAGACCTAGTAGGCTAGGGTATGGGCCGCCGTCGCCCGCCGCGTGTAGGGGCCTGATGAGGACGCGGCTGGCCGGCTTCTGCTGCCTGTGGTGATCATCTCCTGCTCCATCTTCTTCCTCGCCGTCGCCTTGGTGCCAAGATTCGTCTCTGTTGAATAGGGTTGCTGTGGTGCCAAGAGTCGCCGACCAGCAGATCCCCACGCTCCGTCTCCCGCTCTATTAGTCAGGTCCGTAGTAGGTGACGCTACACCCATCTACGGAGTAGTAGTTGTTGACCAGCAAATCCATGTAGTACTACTGCTACACTCATCTAGTAGCAGCCTGTAAGTTATAGGCAGATAGATACGGGCATGGCCGAATATTAGTATGTCAAAGGAACCCAAGGCTGTCAAAGAAAGCCTTTACACCACCCGCTTTGTGTTACAAATTGACATTCTAGAGATTTTTTCATTAGATTCTGAGTTGATTCTTCAATATATTCCTCCTGCTAGTGCGTTTTGAATTCAATATATACTCCGCTGCTGTCCTAATCCTTGCTCCTGAACAAGACATACAGTACGCGCCTCAGATACTAGTGGTTGAGCTTTTTGCTATTTCCCCTTTTGTTTTGATTAAGTGGATATAGGTTGTATGAAAAGGTTTATAGTGCTGCATCATACAAAAGTGATCTGCTGCATCTTACAAAACTGAAACTTTCCTGTTAGTGATGTAAAAGACTTACACGCATACTGCTCTATAAAACTTATATTGTTGTATTGTGTACTGACAGTAAGAAGCATAACTTTTGTAGGCACTTGTGAGAATGGCTGGAGACAGCACGTTTATGAGCTTGTTGAATGAGACTTTGGGCAACAATGGACAGGAGTGGAATGGTTTAGGCAGCCCTCCTGAGGAGCAGCAAGACACACCCTTTTACACAACTCCCAGCACCCAAGGAAGCAAGAAAGCAAGAAACAAGAATTTTTGTGAGTCTGAAGATGTAGTACTTGTCAGGGCTTGGTTGGGCACAAGTACTGATGCAATTCCAGGCACAAATTGGAAAAAAGTGCTTTTTGGACTAGGGTTCATAATTTCTACCATTCGGAGAAGGAAATCATAGTACATCGTAGCTCAAATTCTCTATCTCATCGTTGGAGCACTATTCAAGAGTCTGTCAATAAGTTTTGTGGATGTTTTACTGCTATTGAGGGCAGAAATCAAAGTGGGAAGACTTTTGAAAACAAGGTATGTGTTGTGAAGTTTCTGTATTGATCAATGTTATTAAGTAACTATGAATAACCAGGGGTAACTTTAACTATGCAGCTTATGGATGCATGCGTCTTATACAAGGAAGAAGATAAAGAAAAGAAGTCTTTCCAGCTCTTGCACTGCTGGAATATTTTACGCCATGAACCAAAGTGGCATCAGAAGATGAGTCAAATGGCAGAAATTAAATGTTCTCAAAAGAAAAACAAGGCTCTGATGATTCTATATTGGATTTAACTGGAAACGAAAATGATGATTTGCCCAATGCTAGTAACAATGATATTGCAACTCCAGAAGGTGATGCACCTAAGCTTCGATTAGAGCAAGTGAGGGCTGCAAGTGAGCAAGACTGGGCGAGCTTGAAGAGAATGATAGAAGAAGAAAGAATCATGACAATGGACACCAGTGGCATGACTGTTCAGCAGCAACGTTATTACGAGAGCCTTCGTTCCGATATAACTACTCGGCGAGGGATAAATCTTACTTGAGTACTCATTTTTGCTTCTGCAGTACCAAGGCATAGCAGTACCAAGGAATAAATCTTATCTTTTAGATCAGTTTGCACTCATATTTGTTTCTGTATTACATGAACCATAATCAATTAAATCCAATAAGCAGAGGTACTATCACTTTATTACATGGACCAAATGAGCATATCAATATTTATCTGGCTTATGTTCCCATAGGTGCTCCACTAGGTCTTCCTGCAGCTGATGATGACTTTCGTTGTCCCTAATTTCTTTCCGTGTCTTGATAAATTCTAGAAGATTAGGGGTACGATGATGGGATGCTCGTACATTTTCTTCTTCATCGTCGAAGCGTTCATCTGCGTCCACTTCACCCTCGTCTTCTATAATCATATTGTGCATGATGATACAAGCTTTCATGACATATCCCAATGTCTCTACGTCCCATAAACGTGCTTGACCCCGAATTATTACAAAACGAGCTTGTAGAACTCCGAAGGCTCGTTCTACATCCTTGCGTACAGCTTCCTGTGCTTTAGCAAAATACTTTTGCTTATTCCCCTGTGGTTGTCCTATGGTCTTCACAAATGTTGCCCAAGATGGATATATGCCATCGGCAAGGTAATATCCCATTTTGTAATCGTGGCTATTAATTGAAAAATTAACTTCGGGTGCTTCACCTTCGCATAACTTTGCAAATAGTGGAGACCGCTGGAGAACGTTAATATCATTGTGCGATCCAGGTAAACCAAAAAAAAGCATGCCAAATCCAGAGATCCTTAGACGCAATAGCTTCTAATATTATTGTTGGCACACGCACGTGATCAGAGTACATACCGTGCCATGCTGTAGGACAGTTTTTCCACTTCCAATGCATACAATCGATAGAACCTAGCATGCCCAGGAATCCTCTTTCCTCTGCAATGGCTAGTAAGCAAGTCGTGTCATTCTGATTAGGTGCTCTCAAATACTCAGCTTCAAAAATTTCAACAACCGCTATGACAAGCCTTCTCATACTCTCGATAGCTGTACTTTCTCCAATACAAACGTACTCATCTGTGCTATCCGCTGCTACTCCATTACATAGCATACGGAATGCAGCAGTTACCTTCTGGTGGCAACTTAATCCGAGTTTATTAGCCGCATTTCTTTTTTACACGAAGTAATCATCATGATCTTCTACCGCACGCATTATGCGCAAGAACAGAGGTCGACTCATTCTAAACCTGCACGTATGAGAATAATTCGTCAATGCTATGTAACCTCGTACATGATGAGGAAAATATAATAAATTGACTAATTACAAACCTTCTTCTAAAAAACTCGGCACCGTACGTTGGATCATCGGAGAAGTAATCTTCGAATAGTTTCCAGTGCCCTACTTCTCTTTTACGATGAACAACTTTGTGCCCAGGGACCGAACCACCATGTTTCGGCTTATTGCAAGACTGATAATGCGTATACATAATTTCTGATGCGCCAATTAAGAAATCATCATCAGAGGAAGATGACTCAATTGCTAAGTCCAACAGGGATTCTCGATGCTTGCTCATGCTGCAGATAGTGAATACAAAATCAAATTACGGTGACTTCCTGGGAAGCTGCGATCTGAACGGAGGAAAACGACAAAGGCACGGCAGCCGGCGCTGGTTTCACGATGAGCTGCACGCAAGCAACTCGTCCACGGCAGCAGATCCGTTTTTTATGGCTGGAAATCACTTTTCAAACGTTTTATGGAAAAAATAGGGACGTACTGTTGGAGGACAACATATTTTTACGTCCCGGATATTTTTAGGCTGCCCCTAGAATCATGGTTTAGGGAGGAAAATTCAGGGGAGCTCTTGGAGATGCTCTAAGCCACTATGGCTGTCCTGCAGTCTACCTTTCATCTATAAATAAGAGGCTCAAAATCAGTGTCTCCTTTGCAGCCCATAACAAGTCAGCAAACCTTCTAACCTGTGCTGATTTTCCAAACACTTAATTCTCTTGCCATCCTTGGTGCTTGGACTCTATGGCACAGGAACCGCAGTGTTTTCGCTGGAGTGGCGCCTAGAATGGCAGGAGCCTTGCTGCTAGCTGAAGAAGCAGCGCAGCTGTGGGCGATGGCTGGGGGACGGGGCTCGAAGTCTCTCCCTCTTGACAGCCCTGGATCCTAATGAGTAGTTGATAGTTTCAAGGTCATCTTTTGTCTAATCATGGGCACGCATGTAATATTTTAAACTTTGTATGGGTGTGGTGTACTTGGGGTACTAATCCTCTCTTCTCATTTAACATAATGATACGCAGCTCTCCTACGTGTTAGAGAAAATTGTAAGCATTGATGAGCAATTCGTCCAGGCATATGTGTGTTGTACTCTATGTACTCTATGTAAATTTCTTCTTAATGCAATGATGCTTAGCTCTCCTGCGTATTTGAGAAAAAATTATGAGCAATTCAATTTTGTTACTATATCATTAATTTGTGTTTACCATTTTCATAAGTAAAGCAAAATGGACCACGTTCCAACAAGCGGTTGCATCTTTCTGAGTTTTTATCAGATTGTTTGGCTTTTTCAGAACGACTTTTTTTTAGAACGACGATTGTTTGGCTTTTAGGGGATGGGAACACATCAACACCTATTTTCATAACATTTCAAATGTATTTTTGCCAGTTCACTAAATCCTAAGGGAAGCATTGAATAAACTACAATCAGTTGCCACTTGCCAATAACAATAGATAAGTTCATTCTTTTGCAAAGAAAAAATCAGCACATTTAAGGACAATGCAAAATTTTCACGTAAAGATAAGTGGATCAGGACAGGTGAATATGTTTGGAGAATAACAAGAAATCAAGAAAAACAGAAGATGGTACCTCTAAAACATTTCCTCATGAAAGGCAAGATATTTTGAAGGAAGGAGATTATATTTGACAAGCATAAATTAGTCGACACTTGTTCAAATGATTGTTGTGATGTGGATACCAGTATCATCATCAGCTTCCACAGATCCTGCTAGATGAGACAGGCTATTAGGTTCCGTGGATGAAAGTACCAAGGCAATTTTGCACTAGACATGACCAGGAATAGCATAGCCTATCACTACCTCTCCTTTCATTCGAGAAGCCATCATCTCACTTGCAATAGACAACTCAGAAAGGAAGCTTGAATACTTCTGAGAACTCCCATCCCTACTGCAGTGATAACAAATACAGAACTTATTGCCAATATTGCATTTAATAAGGAACAAAAAGTTATAACTGACACCAGCAATTGATTTGAATCTAGCAACATTGCAGCAAGGAAGCTTGAAATGATGAACATGCAGCAAAAAAATCTCAAATGAACTACAATGTGGCAAGATTACCATTGAAGTATCATGCCGAGATACTGAAAGAATAACTCAAATGCAGAGGAGACAAAGGCTTCAACCTCAAAGAAGCTGTCAGTGCAGAGCCTGATAACCTTCATGATGGAACAAAAGGTAGTCAGTAGTCTCATTACAAATAAGCAACATGCAATGAAGCACTTTGCTTATTTATTTTTTAAAAAAACTGTTACTGGGTTATCCTTGAATACTGCTACCTATTAACCCTTCAAATAAAGAAGAGAAAACCTATACTCACAAATATGGAAGTCCACATCGGTTAATCTCGTTAGACCAATGATAACACTAGGATTTAAAGCGCCATTAGATGCTAGAGCACTGCAGCTCAAACTTCCTACGGGAATTAGCTATTGTTACTTGGAGTTAAACTAGGTGGGTATAAGAGAACAAAAATGCTGTAAAGCCAAAAAAAGGTCAGCAAGCTAACAAGAAGAATAAAAGCACTAGCGGATGATGTCACGTTTCAACTCAGAAGTTACAGTTAGAAAAATAGTGCCATATTCCCATGTAAAACAAAAGCTGTCAATATTATCCATGTTTCAATTTTATATTTTTTATTTACACTGCATGTATCACATGTTTTATTCTATCTCCTCTACCTTATGCAAACACAAACAACAAGTGTAAGCATACTCTACATCAAACAAATTATGCCCAGCATCTTAAACAACTGTCATGGTATTGAGACCAGTCTGGGCCCACCAGCAGTGCAAAAGGATATAGATGTACTGTTCACGCGGTTACTGTTAGATAGTTGGTTTGTTAGGCTTTTCAGGATTAGATGAAGTTGTTAGTTTGTTAGGGTTATCTATTAATCTTCATGGCTAATACCTAGCAGCAGCATCAGTCGTAATCAAGCAAGAACCTAAAAAGCAGTCAGAGCCTCCAGAGGGAGGGCAACCAGCCGGTTCTTCCTATTATCCCTACTACTACCATATTTATCCCATCACAGATGCTCACATTTAGGCCTAGTGGACTACTACATTGCATAAGCATAAAGCATTGTCATTGAAAAAAAATGCAATATGTTGCCTTTTTTCATTTGGAAAGGTTAGCACTGAACTGTGATTGATCGATCTAACATAGGCTGCAGTAATTATCACCAGAATGACTTACCTGAGTGAACAACCGGATGATAGGAGCACTCAAGCAATCAGCATATGTAAAAGCCTGCACTGGCACAAAAATCTTGTCAATATAGGAATGGTTTTAGAGTAAAGGGTACACCAAATCTACTTTTTAAGATTTGCAAGAATAAGAAGTTATATTTGACGGAAAAAATAAGAGTTTCAGTTTTAAATTAATCTGAAAATAAATCATGACCATGACGAAAATTGCGTACAGAAAATGAACATATCTAAACATGCTCATCAAATGATTTAAGATAAAACATTGCAGCAGCAAGATTAACCCTAACCAAATCATACTAGGTATGAAAGACATAGCTAGGGACAGAAAACCGCATGTTTCTTGCCTGACCGGAATAACCGGGTAAAGAAGACGACGGCGACAATCAGCACCTCCGCGCGCTTGACGACACCAAGTCGCGCCTCACTGACGAGGAGGAAGACGAGCCGTGGTGATGAGGACGTAGAGGACGGTGATGTGGAAGCGTTCGAGCAGTCGCGCAGAGCGCTTCCCAAAAACCTTATTCGCTATCTCCCGGTGCAGGATCACTGAGGACGAGGTTCCGGAGACCTGCTCTCCCGATCGCCGGTGCATGCCCACGAACGGGACGAAGTAGCCTACGTGGCAGCGCAGCAGGCAGGTTGAGGCGTGTTGAGCGTCTTCTGTGTTTTTATTTTTTTCAGCACCCGCGCGTATTTATAAGAAGGAACCGTTAGGGTTTTTGGCGTCCCAAAAACCAAGTCGGTTACGAGTTCCCAAAATTCCGCGCGTGAACTCCATAACAGATTCGAAGTGGCAAAACAAATCTGCAAAAGGAAGCCGCATGCCCGCAAGGATTGGACCGGATTTTGGCGGACCATTCACGCGCGCCCGCGCCCGCACCCGAAGCCCGAGCCCGGCGAGGCGAGGCGAGGCGAGCGAGCGCGTGTTCTTCTTTCTTCCTCTCACCCACACTTGCAAGAGCATGGAGAGCATCCAACTATTTAAGTTGGGTTTCCTCCACCACCACTAGCAAGGTGGGACTAACTTGTTGCCATGCATCGTTGCACTAATGGGCTTTTGAGATTTTATTGGAATTATTTGAATTTATATGGGCTTGGCCCAAATATTCCAACAATCCCCACCAGATCTCAAAGTCTCAATATGACTTTGCCTCAACCTACTGTTGTTTGATATAACAGTGTTTCAATGGAGACTATTAAGTTGAACTTCCATCTAGAACAGCAAATTACACTCATTCACAACTTGAACAATGGACTAAGCCTTGAATTGCAAGTTTTGTGCAAGTGAGTTTCACTTACAATCAAACTGATACTTGACCTCCAGTAGGCTACTTCGCGGTTGAAGCATATAGGTCGTACTCCCTGGTCTCTTCATGAGCTTAATAGAGATCACCCGAATCTCACAGACTGCGACCGTCCAACAGTCGGGCTCACATAGATGTATTCTTTCAAGAACGTTCTGCAGGATAACATCTTTGCTAATTAAAGCCAACAGAATACATTAAGGTTAATGCCAACCTGTCATGCAGTAATCGAGAGTATTGCATCCTTCTCGAGTAAGTTAAAAGGTTACTCTCATGCTAATCTCTAGCTTGTTCTTCCCAGATCCTAATTCACGGGATCTCCGATCACATAGGTTGGGCTACCACTAGGGAATAGCTTATATGGGTCTCGAACCCATCTCCTTGGATGCATTGTCTATCACATTGCGTGACAACCCCTTGGTGAACGGATCAGCCAGATTTTTCTCAGTGTGGACATAACCCATAGTGATAACTCCGGAGTTTCTCATTTTTCTAACTGATTTTAACCGTCTCCTGATATGTCTTGAAGACTTCATATTGTCCTTTAAACTGTCTACCTTGGCAATCACCGTTTGATTGTCACAGTTCATCATTATTGCCGGCAATGGTTTCTCGACAATAGGTAAGTCTATCAAGAGCTCATGAAGCCAATCAGCTTCCACTATAGTTGTATCTAGTGCTGTGAGTTCTGCCTCCATAGTAGACCTCGTCAGAATTGTCTGTTTGCATGATCTCCATGAAAAAGTAGCACCGCCAAGAGCGAAAATGTATCCACTAGTGGCATACAGCTCATCTAGATCCGATATCCAATTAGCATCACTGTATCCCTCTAGTACTGCAGGAAAATCGGAATAGTAAATCCCGTATTCCATAGTACCCACCAAGTAGTGCATTACGCGCTCAAGCGCACGCCAATGATCATCTCCCGGATTACTAGTAAACCGGCTCAACTTGCTAACAGCAAAAGAGATGTCAGGCCTCGTTGCACTGGCAAGATACATGAGTGAGCCAATCATCTGTGAATATCTCAATTGGTCTCTGCCAATTCTTCTGTTCTTTCGAAGGATCAAGCTCTGATCATAGGAAGTTGGAGTAGATTTGCTATCCTTATAGCCAAAGAGATTCAACATTTTCTCCACATAATGGGATTGCGAAAGAGTAATCCCATTCTCTCCCTTAATCAGCTTGATGTTGAGAATAACATCAGCCTCACCAAGATCTTTCATATCAAAGTTTTGACACAAAAATGTCTTGACCTCGTTGATTACATCAAGACTAGTGCCAAAAATCAGTATGTCATCGACATACAAACACAATATAACTCCTGAACCCCCACCATAACGGTAATACACACATCGATCAGCCTCATTGACACTAAAGCCTACTGATATGAGTGTCAAGTTGAATTTCTCATGTCATTGCTTAGGTGCTTACTTCAGGCCATACAAAGATTTATACAACTTGCACACCTTGTTCTCATGACCCTCTACTACAAACCCATTAGGTTGTGTCAGGTAGATTTCCTCTTCCAGCTCTCCGTTGAGGAAAGCTATCTTGACATCCATCTGATGGATGAGAAGACTATGCGAGGTAGCTAGGGAGAGTAGAACACGAATAGTGGTCAATCGCAGGTGAGTAAGTATCAAAGAAATCTTCACCTTCTTTCTGGGTGTAACCCTTAGCCACAAATCGAGCCTTGTACTTGTCAATAGTACCATCAGGCTTAAGCTTCTTCTTGAACACCCACTTGCAACCCACAGGTTTGCAACCATACGGTCTTTCGACCAGCTTCCAAATTCCATTGGAGAGAATGGAGTCCATCTCGCTACAGATAGCTTCTTTCCAATCATCCGCATCAGGAGATGAGAATGCCTCAGTGATTATTTTGGGAGAATCATCTATGAGATAAACAGTGAAATCATCACCAAAAGACTTTGCAATCCTTTGCCTCTTGCTCCTCCTAGGAGCATCACTGTGAATCTCCTCAAAAAATTCAACAGATTCAGGAGTTGTATTCACTATTTCATTCAGAGGTAATGAAGATATAACATGCGAGTCTTTCATAGGAAAAATACTCTTAAAGAAAGTAGCATCACGAGACTCGAGCAGTGAATTTACATGCATATCAGGCACCTCAGATTTAACTACTAGAAATCTATAAGCAATGTTATGATGTGCATAACCCAGAAAGATACAATCCAGAGTTTTAGGTCCCAACTTGCGCTTCTTGTTGATTGGCATATTCACCTTGGCCAAACAACCCCATGTGCGCAAGTAAGAGAGAGAAGATCTTCTCCCGATCCACTCCTCGTAGGGAGTCTTTTCCTTCTTCTTCATGGAAACTCTATTCAGGACATGACATGCAATCAATATTGCCTCCCCCCACCATGCCTTAGATAATCCAGCGATGTCTAACATGGTGTTAACCAAGTCAGGCAACGTGCGATTCTTCCTTTCGGCAACCCCGTTTGATTGGGGTGAATAGGGAGGCATCCTCTCATGAATAATACCGTATTCCGCACAGAATAAGTCAAAGTCGTTAGACAAATATTCACCTCCTCGATCGGACCTAAGTCGTTTGATCTTTTTCTCAAGTTGGGTTTCTACTTCAGCCTTATAGATTTTAAAGTAGTTAAGAGCCTCATCTTTTGTTTTCAACAAGTACACATAGCAAAATCTAATTGCATCGTCAATCAAGGTTATGAAATATCTTTTTCCACCTTCTTTTAACACGCCATTCATCTCACAGATATCTGAATGGACGAGTTCTAGAGGTGCCAAATGTCTCTTCTCTGCCACCTTGTGAGGTTTTTGAGGTTGCTTAGATTGCACACAACTATGATACTTAGAACCTTTGACAATGGAAAAATTCGGAATTAAACTCATGGTGGAAAGTTGAAACATAGAGCCAAAATTCAGATGACATAAACGCGAGTGCCAAACAGATGCATCACTCTCATTTATACCATCAGAAATTAAGTTCATGGACTTATTACAATAATCTGAAACTGAAAAATGGAACAAGTCTCTGCACTCATAGCCTTTACCGATAAATTATCCACACTTAGACATAATAAATTTATTGGACTCAATCACTACTTTAAAATCATCCCTACACAAAAAGGAGCCACTAACTAGATTCTTACTGATAGTAGGGACATGCTGCACGTTCCTCAGCTACATAATCTTTCCCGAAGTTAGCTTCAGATCGACCGTGCCAACACGAATAGTAGCATGCGACCCATTGCCCATCACCATGGTAGAATCCCGAGCGGTCTGGTAAGAAGAAAACAAGGTAGCATCAAAACACACATGAACATTTGCACCAGTATCAAGCCACCAATTATTAGATTGAAATACTGAAAAATCCGAAGGTAAAAAATTATACCCACTGGTTTCCGCTCCAACCATGGTGACCATGTTCGGGCCTTCTGCTTAGTGGAGGCTTCATTCCTTTGCGGTGTGGGCACTTCTTTGCCCAATGATCGGTAGATCCACACGCAAAACAGCCTTGATCTTCTTTGAACTTCTTCTTCTTGAAAGTAGTGGTAGGCTGCGGCTTGGTCTTCTTTGCCTTGCCCTTGCCTTTTCCATGAGACTTCTGCGCCATGTTGGTACTAGTCTGGCCCTCAGCAGCCTTAGATCGCCCATCCTTGGCCCGAGCTTTCTTCTCAATATCAAGGGATGCTACCAGATCAGACACTGATATCTCCATCCTCTTGTGCTTGAGAGTAGTGGCGAAATCCCTCCATGAAGGAGGCAACTTGGCAATGATGCCACCAACCACAAACTTGTCGGGTAGGTTGATCTTGAGGTGCTGAAGCTCCTTGGCCATGCACTGTATCTCATAAGTCTGCTCGACTACAAATTTTCCATCAGTCATCTTGTAGTCATGGTACTGCTCCATGATGTACAACTCAGCGCCAGCATCTGTGCCGCCATAGTCGGCCTCCAGGGCGTCCCACAACTTTTTAGCGTCTGTGTGATGGAGGTACACATCCTGTAGACGATCTACAAGTGTACCGATCACAGCGTCCACAAAAAGTGTGTTGGCCTCGGTAAAGGCTTTCTCCTGCTCAGGGGTAAGAGTCCGCTCAGGTTTGCCCTTGGACACCCACAGCACGTTCATGTCCGAGAGCCACAAAATCATTCTCGTTTGCCATCTCTTAAAGTGCTCACCAAAAAACTTCTCGGGCCTCAGAGCATCAACAAATCCAGCCATGAAACTGAATTTCCTATGATAAGGTTTTTGGATTGACGGAAAAATAAGAGTTTCATTTTTAAATTAATTTGAAAATAAATCATGACCATGATGAAAATTGCGTACAGAAAACGAACATATCTTAACATGCTCATCAAGTGATTTAAGATAAAATATTGCAGCAGCAAGATCAATCCTAACCAGATCATACTAGGTAGGAAAGACATAGTTAGGGACAGAAAACCTTACATTTCTTGCCTGACCGGAATAACCGGGTAAAGAAGACGACGGCGACGATCAGCACCTCCGTGCGCTTGACAACACCGAGTCGCGCCCCACTGACGAGGAGGAAGACGAGCCATG
The DNA here is from genome assembly GCF_002211085.1 of Panicum hallii. Classification (NCBI taxonomy): domain Eukaryota; kingdom Viridiplantae; phylum Streptophyta; class Magnoliopsida; order Poales; family Poaceae; genus Panicum; species Panicum hallii. Next base: position 13,132,728 of record NC_038045.1, read on the forward strand.
GTGACGAGGACGTAGAGGACGGCGATGTGAAAGCGTTCGAGCAGTCGCGCAGAGCGCTTCCCAAAAATTTTATTCGCTCTCTCCCAGTGTAGGATCACTAAGGATGAGGTTCCGGAGACCTGCTCTCCCGATCGCCGGTGCACGCTGATGAACGGGACGAAGTAGCGTACGCGGCAGCGCAGCAGGCAGGTTGAGGCGTGATGTGCATCTTCTGTGTTTTAATTTTTTTCGGCACCCGCGCGTATTTATAAGAAGGAACCGCTAGGGTTTTGGCGTTCCAAAACTAAGTCGGTTACGAGTTCCCAAAATTCTACCCTGTAACAGATTCGAAGTGGCAAAACAAATCTGCAAAAGGAAACCACGTGCCCGCAAGGATTGGACCGGATTTTAGCGGACCATTCGTGCCCGCGCCCGCGCCCTTCGCCCGAAGTCCGAGCCCGACGAGGCGAGCGAGCATGCGCGTGTTCTTCCTTCTTTCTCTCACCCACACTGGCAAGAGCATGGAGAGCATCCAACTATTTAAGTTGGGTTTCCTCCACCTCCACTAGCAAGATGGGACTAACTTGTTGCCATGCACCTTTGCACTAATGGGCCTTTGAGATTTTATTGGAATTATTTCGATTTACATGGGCTGGGCCCAAATATTCCAACAATATTTAATCAGATTGCCGATGAGGATGACTATGGTGCTTGCCTGGAGCCAATGGGCTCAGAGGCTTAGACTCAGTTCAAGGTTGATCAGGGTCATGGTTGTGATCACTTTTCCTATGGCGTGACTGCTAACTCAGTAGCGTATCTACTATCTGTGTAGGTGGGTGGGTGTGGGTGGCTGCATTTGCATATGCCTGTGTGAGTTGGGGTGCTCTTCTTTAACGCCCCAGTTCATAGATGGCTCAGTCCTACTCGCATATTGAGTAAAACACGCACTCGCATCAACTCCACTTACGTTTTTATCTTCGTTTTGCGTAAAAGGGTTAATCCGGGAGTTGGAATGCATTTGGCACTTGGATTTACATATTGGGGAACCTCTCTCAACTAGCAAGGTGGGACAATTTCCCACACATGCCATGCCCCTCACACATGGGCCACTAGTGGACTCTAATTCATCCTGGGCCGGGATGTCACATCTTCCTTTTGGAAGAGTTCCATAATACAAAGATATGCAGCTCTCCTACGTGTTCCAAAAAACAAAATCAGATTGCGACATCTGGCTTAGGTTGGTATTTGATCGTAATTAAAATGTAGATGGTAAACAATATCAGGAATTGCAATGAAAGATCACAGTTGGAGAATGAAAAGGTATTTGTGCTAACATATTCCCTCTGTTTCAAGATAATTTGTCCAACTACGCTGTGGTAAAGACTAAGAAGGCATGGAATTTAAGTAAAAACAGCAGAACAAGGCCATGCTAACCCAGCTACCATATTGATTATTTATTTCATCTTTTTTATAATGAAACTGTAGATGGTGAAAAAAGTGCAATAGTCATATTTTTAACTCCATCAGTGGACAGATGTTTTGACATGATATGAACAAATTTGAAAAGGGGTAAATACCAATTACCCTCAATGAACATAAAGTCTATCAATGTAAAACAACTTTGAAACATCATTGCCAAAATTATCAAAAGGAGCCATCTCCCATGCAATGAAACAAAAACAAAGTTGACCAACCTATCAGGAACTAGGTGGATTTGTATTAAAAAGAAATAGGAACCCAAATTTGCCTCGGTGAGGACAGGAATTTGGGTGGTCTATGCGTGAATCCGCACCTTAACCAACTAAGCTAGGCTCAGTTCCTCACCTCCCATGCAATGACAATCTCCCTAACAGCATTTCTAAGGTAAGCAGCTTTTTAAAATTTTAGTTTCCATCTCAAGACTGAAATATAAGCTATGATAACCTCTGGAGCTCTTCATGTTAGTCAAAAATACTGACCAATGCTCTCATGATGGCTGTTGGTGGTCGCTTGGAGGCGGCAAGGAGCAAAGAGAAATGAGAGACAGCTGCGGTGAAAACACATTATATATTTGAATCCCCAAAATTTCCCAAGTGCCCTCGTCGTCCAAATTTTTATTCCTGCAGGCGCCCAATTCTCCCAGCAGCGGCCAGAGGTTTCTTATCTCCTACACGCTATCTAGACAAGCATTTATGCATTTAAATGCATTCACTATAACTGTTGCTGACTACGTTAACCGCCTACTCGCGTTTACGTTTAACTCATCGAATAGGCCATAAACTACACGCATACCTTGTCTTTAAACGCGTTTAGGCAAACACTGTGGTACCACATCTAACACTTATATATGGCAACTCATCATTTGGAAACGCAAACAAAGCTTAGTTGAATTTCCACGTGCCTAAATACTCCCTCCATTCCAAAATATCCCAAAATATAGCTAGTTTTAGCGTTCGAAATTTGTCCAGAGTTCCCAGTGGTGTTTTGAGCCATGAATCGTCAAAGGTATCCTTAACATTTATCCGCATCCACATGCTGCCATGCAGGTTTAATTTGGTTGCATGCAAATAAATTCGGCAGGGACTTTAATCATGCATGTAGAGGGACAGAATAAATGAAACGCAATTTAGATGTTGTGGACACCTTTGTTGGGCGCTGTACCAAGAAGGTACAACCAGCACCTGAACCAAATTGGCGAGAGGTTAGAATTAGTTGGAGCTAATCTTATCTAGTCTCAGGTTGTTAGTGTTGTTAGCAGTTGGCATAATATAAGCCAGCTTGGTTATGGAGTCTGTAACAAGGATTAGATCTTCTAAGTTCAGAGCCTCTTCGGAGAGCGAACGAGATTAGATCCTTGTATCAAGTTGGTTAAGCTTAGATCAATAAAGCTGACCTTTCCCTGCCGCATCATTAGACCTTTAAAACTAGCTATATTCTGGGATAGAGGGAATAGAAACTACTACCTCTGGTCACAAAGACATAATGTTTTGGGCATACATTCAGTCCAACTTAAAAGTTTTGTTCATTACTCTTTTTCTCTCGAATATGCAGGAGAAAATTTGGTCATTAACACCATTGAAGATATTCACATTAAAAATTTGAAAATACGTGTACTGTTAGAATGTAAATTAATGACCGATGCTACATATAGATGTTTATCAAAGGAAAAAGTCCAGTTTACACCCTCGAACTATCACAAAAGTTCGATTTTCATCCTTCAACTACAAAACCGGATAACAGAGGCCATCCAACTGTCGTAACCAGGAGAATTTGGCTCTTTGGGCAGTTTCAAAGTTGGTATTTCATTTTGTGAAAATTAAAATATTCAAAATTAAAACTAAAAATTTATAAGTAATTCATTTTAAATCAAAAGAATACGGAATGGATATCAAATGTTTTAAACAAATGTAATATATCTATTAGTACTCTATTTGTCAGTTATTCGAATCCATTTTTTCTATGTTCATAGTATTTGGTTGCTTGTAGTTATGCCTATTATTTTTGAACAAATAAGATTCAAAAAGAGCAATAATAGATAAGTTTTATTTTTAGAAAAATTTCGGTACTAGACAGTTGGATGGCCCTTGTTATCCAATTTTGTAGTTGCAAATTGAAATCGGACTTTTCCGATAGTTCGAGGGTGTAAAACAGACTTTTCCCTTTATCAAATAGGAGTTAGCAAGTTTAACAACTTAGAAAACATGAATATAAGAAAAGCAAACTTACCTGGAGGAGTTCTTGGCAAATATCCACTGAAAGGAAATTGTTGCTGAAAAAGACCTCTGCTGTGAGGGACAACAACACAGGTAAGACCTGATCACAAGGTTTTTGATCATCTAGTCCCTGAACAATAAATCCCCCAAAGTTTTTGTATTATCTAAAGTCAAGATTGATCTACACGATAACAAGGAAATAATAGCTAAAGAAACAATATTTGACCGCAATCATATCACAAGTAATATATTATGACAGCGGAACCTACCATCATAAAGCTCTCCCAAGGCATCATACAGAGAAAATCTTGCCTTGTTATTGCAAAAAACTTTTTTATTTTAGGAAATGGCTGCACATTCAAAGAAAATCATTGATCAAATATGAGGTTCCATAGAATTGCTTGAAGAAATCAACTTACCACTACGAGGTTATCCCACATAGCTGGTGGTCCTTCAACCATATTCCTATCTGAAAGGATCTTGATGTCGCCTGAGGGGGGATGATAGGCTTTTCTACAAATTCAAAAACTTAACAGCAATTGTTTGCACATCAACCGGTCACCCCGGTTGGACAGACTAGTCCAAAGCAGAAAGCACATGAAAATCAGAGTAACTTCCCTCCTCGAGCTCTAACACAATCCAAACTTGGAGGATTGTTTCTTAAGATGTTTTCAAGTATTTCTAGCAAGTTACTGCACACAGAACAAGCACACCCAAGTAGATTGATGCGGAATTAAACAAGTAAGTGCTAGAAAGTAAAGAGTTAAGACAAACCAAAGTAGACACGAGAATTTGTTTCCCGAAGTTCGGATTCACCACTGTGAACCCTACGTCTCAGTTGAGGAACTCGTTGGGCTTGAGTCTATTTCAACTTGGTCCCTTGAGCTCGGTCTACTTCGACCACTCCTTGTTTCCACTAGATGTGATCTTTTCCCTTTCGGAGTTAAGATCTCAAGCTTCACAAACTTGCCGCTGCTCACCACAAGCTTGGGAGCTAGCCGGCGACGTCTCGCCATCTAGGAGGCTTCACCTCCAAGAGTGACAAATACTTCACAAGTTGCCTTGACGTCAACCACAAGTGCTCAAGCTTCGGAATGCACTCTAGAGCTCACACACACACTCAATCTCTCGACCCAAAATAAAGATTTGCAATCTAGTTAGCACAACTCATAAAGAGATGTTGGGGAGAGCTTGCTGGTCAAAGAAAGGGGTTTGGGAAGCTTTGGAATCAGAATGAACCAGCAACCCGTGAAGGAGGGGGCCAAGGGGTATAAATACCCAACTTCCCAAAATTAGCCGTTGTTCAGAGGCCAATCGGTCAGACTGGTGTAACCGACCGGTCGACCAGTTTTCAAACTCAACTAGCTGTTAGTGCTCAGACCGGTCACTCACACCGGTCAAACCACCGGTGTGAGCCTGAGCAGAAACTCCACCAAGATAGAGAGCTTCACCTGGTGGACCAACCCAAAACTTGGTCGACCAAGTTGCTCATAGTTAGTAACCAGGGGTTTCTCTCAAGAATTCTCACTTAGGTAAACCTATGAGCACTTTTCGGTGTTGTCAATCAACCGATATTGCATCCCTCTTGATAGTATGGCATACCTATACTCAAGATCAAATACGGAATCTAATTCAACCACTTGACCTTGAAAAACTTTGTTCTTGCCATACTTTGTCTTTTAACTTGGGACTTCCAACATTGATTATCATCTTGAGCATATCCAACTTGAGCCAGTGACTTAGAAACCTTCATGATCAATAATGCTTGTCTTGATCTCTAAGTTACTCAACCATATGAATTTATAATGTCTTGATACTTCACATTATTTTGCTCCCCAAGGCTTGACTTGATGCTTCAGAATCTTTCAAGTACTAGCTACTTCACCCTAGCAAAATTCTATGATCCAAGTTGTCACTTGACTAATCTTTGATTAGTACCTTGTTGCATAGTCACTTGCTTGATTTCTTCATCCTATCTTGCGTTTATAAAGCTTAGCTTTGTTTCACCATCAACAATGAATAACCAATTTTAAATCCATGCCTTCATGTACTTATCCTTCTTTTGCAATCACAAATATTTAGCAAACCATTCTGCATGATGCCAAGCTATAGATAGAAACCCCATAGTTATTCAACCATTTATTTCTATTTCTCTTTGCATATTGTGTGCCATTCAACAAAATATTCCTTTATTTGATTGCATGCTCAAGAGAAAATGTTATAGAAGCTTTCACAATTAAATTCCTACTCAACAATTCTTCATCAAACATGTTAGTCCTTTAATCGTTTTGTCATTTAATTCACCAAAAACCATTAGGGGTCTAGATGCACTTTCACTATCATGATTCCAGTTGGACCCACTCTGCTTCCTTGCCTCTTTGAGCATCTTGTAATCTCTCTTCAGCTGGCCTTCTTAAGTTTCTCAGGGGCTATGGAAATAGGAATATGAGTTCCATCAATAGCATCTAGACAATTCTTGAAGAATGGATATAATCTAGGATTATCTTGGATTTTTTTGATGCACTTGATTAGCTAGGATCGAGAGGCTGAAGGAAACGGTGAGAGAGTTTAGGAATGACCACCTTGAAGAACTGGTTGATGTGATGATGGAAGGTGTCGTTGTTGTGCCCAAATTCCACTTGGAGATCCTCATACGAGGTGTTGTGACTTTACATGTATATGAAGAAACCCAACTTCTCCTCCACCTTGATCCTTGTATCAACAACAATCCTTTTTCTTCTAAGATAAGTTGCCACTTCTTTGAAGATGTGTGGTTCCATCCTAAATGTAACTTGACAGTTCTTGACATGTCCCTCAAGGAGTCGACAAACCTTAACCTTGCCTATTTCGCCCCCCCCCCCCCCTCCAGTAGAACCCATAAGATATAAGGCAGCAAAAATAAACAACATCATGTCATCGTCTTCTTCCTCCCTCCTCTTTGTAATATGCTCTCGCAATGACATACTCATTGTAGAACTAAAGCATATTTATAGATATATGAAAAAAAATATCCAAACTGACTGATCAGCCAAGCATTGTAGTAGATTATTGATAGTGCAATTTCATAAATGAGACACTATGCAATACCTTTTAGAGTTGCTACCGGATCCCAAGAAGGGGGAGGTTCATCTTCCCCAACTCTAAATGGTGCTAGAGGGATCTACAAGTAACAAGAATATATTCAATGTTGGTCTTCAGGTTTTTATTGATAAAATATATTCAATGATTGGTATGAAACCCTCACTCTGGTTGATGGTTGTGGACAAAGGAGATCATTCCACGAAGAATCATTCTAAACTCTATAAAGTTATACGAAGTGTTCAGGAGACATAGGGGGCTTAAACACATCATAATCAAATATGAAACATTCTGTGTAGACCAGAGTCCCTAGTGAGAAATACTTAAAGAGGACAAACAAACTAACCTAGTGATCAATACTAAAGATGAAGAGTTTTAAATTGCCTGACAGGTCATGTATTTGCTACTTGATTCCAAACAAAATTAGAGTTTACTCTCTGAGAAGTGAGAACAAATCTTCTGCCAGTGCTTGCATTCAATTTTTACTAGCACCTCCTCTACATCTCCTACCAGAACGGGCTCTTAGAGTTGGTACTAGTTTAATGTCAAAATTCACCTAGGCAAGAAAACAGAACAATTGGAGCAGGAAGGAAAAATCAAGAAGTTTTCTCTATTGGATCAAAACAAATCACGGCAGATCTGAGAGGAAGAAACAAGAAAGCTTAGCTACAAAAAAGAACAATCAGGCGTTGGCTTGATAAGGCCAGTATGAGCTCTTGACATTCAGGCTTGGAACGGCGGAGCTCTCGTGTTCAAGCATGGAAGATGAGCAGTGCGGTGAGATAATAGCGCATCAGTTCACTTCTACCGGTCCTGCTCCTCCTCCTCTACATCTCCTACCACCTGACGACCAAGAAGAAAAAGAAGCCCACCACCCATGAACATCTACATCTACATCTGATCCTAGACGATGACCCCAAGAATCCAAGGGGATGGCTGGCGGCTGTCTCTCTTTCGTTGGACGGAGAGGCTACAACCAGATCAAGAACGCGAGGACGGGAGAGGGGAAGGAAGAGATGGCAGTGCTTACCTGTGAGAAGGTGGTGGGGAGGGTTGCCACTGGATGGGAGATGGTCGCCGTCGGGGTCGGGGATGCGCGCCGCCACGCTGTCACCTTGCGCCGCCACCTTATTGCCTCCCGCGCCGCCAGCTCTGTGTTGCGCCGCGGCCTCGCGTCAGTGGAGAGGCGGATGCGTTCCTGGCCTCAAGAGGTCAAGGAAAGAAACCAGGCCAAAAAGCACCCGGAATGGCTGAAATGGGCCGGATTACGTTCATGGCCAGGTGTAACCGAGCAACATTTTTACGTTGAGCTGTATTCGTTCCGGGCCATTCCAATCCACCCGGATTGGGCCTCGTTCCGGGCCATTCCGAAGGAAATGAACGAGGCCTTACTGTTTCCAACATCCTTGAGCGATGATCTCTTGGAGTTGGTGATGGCTTTTCAACTATAAACACATCTGTAAACACGTCTCGACAGCTGAGTCAATGATCGATCTTTTGGTTGGGCACACATCACCTGCAAACCTCAAACCTAATAAAGGATGATGCTGGGAGGCTTTGGGACAAGATAATTTTATAGTAGTATAATTTTTCTCACCAAACCGACATTATGTACATATATTACTATAATATATAATTCTTTAATCAAATATTTCGAGGTACTACATACTTAGAACCATGCCCATATGTAGGGCCACCGACTTTGCGTTCTTCTGAATGCTTAGCTAAGATCTTGCTTGGATCACCTAGAACTAAAGTTTAATCATTTTAGGTTATCTATATTTTAGTCTATGCTTGTTTGGATCTATGGACTAAACTTTAAACTTTAGCTAAAAAACTATTTGAAACATATAGATGGGTGAAACTAAACTTTAGTCCGAACTACAGGCTGTTTGGATCCGTTGGACTAATTTTTAGTCGCATCAAATCAGATATTTGAACATCAATTAAGAGTATTAAATATAGATTAATTATAAAACTAATTGCATAAATGGAGATTGATTCACGAGATGAATCTGTTAAACATAATTAGTCTATGATTACATAATTAGATTTAATAAGTTTATCTCGTTACAATTAGTTTTATATTCAGCTTATATTACAATTCATCTCTAATTGCTACGAGACTAGTCCGTGGTAGGTGGGTTCTGTAGACTAGTCCATGCATCGTCTAAGGGTGTATGCATCGTCTAAGGGTGTGTTCGTTTCCTGGGGCCTAAAGTTTAGAGGGGTCACATCAAAGAGAATCTTGTCATTTAGAAGTATTAAATAAAGTCTAATTACAAAACTAATTGCAGAATCCAGTGCTAATTCGCGAGACGAATCTAATGAGGTATATTAGTCCATGATTAGCGGATGATTACTGTAGCATCACTGTGGTAAATTATGGGTTAATTAGGCTCATTAAATTTGTCTCGCGAATTAGCACCTAGCTGTGCAAAAAGTTTTATAAACAGATTTTATTTAATACTTCTAAATAGCAAGATTCTCTTTGATGTGATGGGTCTAAATTTTAGAGGGTAGGAAACGAACAGGCCCTAACACTTTAAATACGTACGGAGTGCTCACTCAAATTGCTTCAAATAGCTTACTGCGTATATGATTGGTCATGCTTGTAATATAAAACAAAATAAATAAAATTTGTGGTGGGGGAATTATCCATGCTGGCCTCCGCGGCGGCGTGCGAAGCTGTGTCGCCGAGGGGAGTCAGATCGAGAGGCTGGAGGTGGGCGCCCTCCCCGGAGCCGTCGGCCGTGGCGCCTCCTCCATCCCGCCCCACCCATGTCCTCCGCCTCCTTCCTCTCCCCTCCCGCTCCACGGCCCCCATGCGCTAGGGTTCGGCTCTCACCTCCCTTCGCCGCCGCCGCGAGGCCGTCGCTCGGCTTCGGGCCTCGGAGTCGGAGGGCGGCTCCAGCCAAGGTACGGCGCTCCAACCACTTGATCGATTCTACCTGGGCGCGCGTATTGGGCGCAGCTAAACCCTCGTTATAGCAGTACAGAACTTGCCCTATTCCGGTGCTTAGATTTGTTGAATTTTGCATTTTGCTGGTTGAATCTGGTTTCCAGTCTTCCAGACTTCCATGTTTGTTGTGCTTGCTGACTGTTTACAAGTTGGAGTTCTAAACTGGTTAAAGAAGCTCTTATACTGTAGTGATCAATGTGTCCAGTTCGTTCTCACTTCTCAGAACTGCAGTTTTGCTCGTCGCCTGATGAATGTTATCTGCCTAGCCAATCTGTTCCTCGTTGGCCATTTTTTTCCTTGGAATAATTTGGGTCTATTCTCTCTCGTTTTTCTTTGAGCGTTTAGGAATGGAGATTGTGGCACGTCTCGTGCTTCAGAAATGATCCGGATGTACCAACGACATCTGACGATGATGGCGGCTTCAAGTATGTTGCCCGATCAGAGAGCTCCAGTGCTGCAGAGGCGAAAGAGGAAGAGGTGGGAAGTTCAAATGGGGAGCAGGAGCAGAATTTCAAGGAGGGGGGTTGGTTTCTGCAAGTGCAGAAGGCAAGTCTGACTTATTTGCTGCATCCTGACTTGTTTTAATTTGTACTCTAGTAAATTTGGACATAGAATGTGCTATTTAGACAGGATGCTCAGTATTCTTTAGGGTACAGCAAAGCTAAACCTACTCCACAACTAGATTGTCAACTTATATTGCCTTGATTATCAGATGCAATTTCATGTAAGAATCTGAAATATCATCAGATAGTCATAATTTTAGAAATAATATAGAATATGTAGATGGTGTCTATTTCAGTAATCCTGCTGCAGTTTATAGGTCTGTTTAAGAAATCCCAGTGCAGTTTCTTAAGATTTCCTGATTCCATTTATTCTTGGCAGCCAATGGAATGATCATTTTTAAATCATTTATTCCTTTTTTCTGTACCATGACTTAAGTGTTACTTGTAATGAACTGTTTTCATATGTCAATTTGCATACTGTGTCAAATCTGCAATTATTAATCAGAGCAGATTGCAAAATGAGTTGTATGCGTTTATATATTAGCACCCATTGCAGCATTTGGCCACCCAACAAAAAAATTATTTGCTACTCTAAGTGTTTAACTGACCAAACTTCATACTTGTAATGACATGAGAAATGGAATCATTATTGGGTTTTGTTGAAATTTTATTGAAATTTATGCTAAACTGCACTGATAGAAATAAGTAAGTAAATAACTGGCATTACAGATATAACATCATCCGTCAGTTTTCTGACAAGGAGATTCAAGTCTGAGCACTCTCCAGAAAGCAAGATATGGACCTAATATAAGCTTACAAGCATCTCTTTGGTGCCAGTGATGCAGCATTCCTGGATGTTTCATTGCAACTTTATAAGGCACATACAGTATGAAAAGTGACAAGAGGAAATGGTTGTGGCATGCATGCCGTCCAGTTCCTGTCTATTGCTTTGCTTGGAACAAAAAATGAACCAATTTGAGGGATAATAGAGAATAGTTTGGAAAGACAACTTTTATCCTAGTGACCATTTAAATAAATGTAAGAAATCAATTTTCTGCAAGCTGTGTTTGATTATACGTTTATCTGAGATTTTATGGAACATCTAGGATGATCATTTAAATGTTTAGGACAGAAGTACTGACCGATACAACAATATATGATCAATTTTCTGTCATGCTACACTTTATCGCCAAACTCTATAGTTTAATGTCATGCATGCTTTCCCACCAGTAAATCTAAATTGCAGTTCTTTTTAATGCAACATTGTTGTAAATACCCAACCATTAGATGGAATAAGTAATTCACTTGGCAGCAAATTCTTCATTAGCTTATTGTTAATATACACTGTTAAAAAGTTACTGCTCCTATTACTTTGTATTTTGCTTCTTGGAGCAATAAGTGTCTGATAATATCTTATTTGCTGATCATCATAAGGATATTTTCATTCTATGGCAAGTGAGAATTTTCAATTTGTGTTTTAGATAAAGGAAAATTTACAAGGCAGAATATTAAGATTTCAGACAGAATGCTGGACGGTACCTTGGACTGGACAAACCATTGCTCAGGTTAGTTCTTCCATCCATCTTCTGAGGTTCCCCCCCTGGCTGTTGCACTAGTGCTCATTGGCAGCTTCTTGTTTTCTATGATTGATGACATGTTGTAAAGCTATTTTTCACATTGATTGGCAGACTGTAGAAATTTTAAAAACTGTAGTCTTGAACCCAATATACTGCTATGATTTTTGTAGGCTTTAGCAGATCTTATAGCATGTTTTTGTTTGTATTTTATATTACAATTGAGAATTTGCCCACCCAAACTGGGTTGGTGGCTTTGTTGTTGTTGTACAGTATAAATCAGAATTTTATACATTCATCTCTGCGTTTGGTTATGGTATATCTTCTACCTGATAATTTAGGTTGTGATAAATATATATGCTAGCAAGGTTTGTACACGTAATAGAAATGAATGATGGATGGCATCTTTTGAGACCTAGATTCACCTAGAGGGTTTGCTTGGTTGTTGATTCTCTAACTCAAGTAATTTGTCAAACATTGACGCTAATGATCGCTTAGGACATGAGCAGTTCACATGAAATGTATTATTAAGAAAAAATTACTCATTTGTTATTTATGAATGCAGGTCATGATTTTATGGATTGCCACATTTTGGTTTGTGGGTTCTTGGGTAGTCCCATTCTTGGCTCATGCTGCTGGCTTTAGCAAGGAAACATTGACACATAGGGGCCAAGCACTGTATAGCCTTTTGACAGACATAACAGAAGGCCTTGCTGGGATTGCAATTCTTCATCAATGCCTTGGTAGATTCCGCCCCCTTCCTCCAGGCTGGTTTGAGTTCAATTTGAAGGGTAGATGGCTTTTGGATGTAGCGTTGGGGTGTCTGTTATTCCCGTTAGTCAATCTGCTTTCTCACATAAACATCAGCCTGGTTCCAATGTCACCAGGCCCAGTCGTCGGGGTGTCCAATGTAGAACAGTCCATTGTGGCCCGTGACCCAGTGGCAATGGCCCTGTATGCAGTGGTAGTCACTGTATGTGCACCTATATGGGAAGAGATTGTGTTCCGAGGATTCCTTCTCCCATCTCTAACGCGGTACATGCCACTTCCATGGTCGATCCTAGCAAGTGCTGCAGCTTTTGCACTCGCACACTTCAATGCGCAGAGGGTTATGCCTTTGATATTTCTCGGAGTAGTGATGGGAGGTGTCTTTGCGAGGTCTCGCAACCTGCTGGCGTCGATGCTGTTGCATAGCCTGTGGAATGGCTTTGTGTTCTTGGATTTGATGAAGTGACCTATGCCAGCATTGTTGTTTCAGTTCAGACTTTGACATCTCCTGTTGAGTGTCTACTGATCATGTTTTTTTGTCTCATGGAGAAGATTGGAGCTATTCTTTTCATGATGAAAAAGAAGTCATGTAATGCTGTGTCTAGGTAGTAGAAATCATGTAGGTTGAAGAGAAGATGAAAAGTCGTGCCGTTACTGCAGGGAAGTAGACAACAGAACAAGGTTTTTCGAGATTTTTGTGTAGAATGAGTCATTACTGCAACCTTAGGGCCTGTATGCAGAAGCATCTGTCACATTCTTGTAATTGCCTCATCATGTATAGAATTTCCAGTCCATATTAAACCCCTTATTATTTGATTCGTTGTTATGTGCCTTTGAAAAGGAATATCCTTGAACGCATGGATGTGTTGTACACAGTATACTATTCTTTTCAGTACAGTGGGGGATCAGCAAACTGTGAATTATTCTGCATGTTACTTGTGTAGAAGTGAACAAATATGCATCAGAATAGGAATGTAGATTGCCAAAGTTTGGTCTTGTGTCCTGGTGACAGAATGCATTTGTCCTGAACCTGACTCTGGAATCTCCTCGTGCTCGTTGAAAGAGAATGCTACTAGCTAACAGTATACTGGTGGTACAGGTACTCGTAGGCATTGTGTTTCCTTCCGTTAGTCGTCACAGAAGATGCTGCTGCTTCGGATTCGAACTAGTTGAGCGAACTCTAGGACTGAAATTTCCAAGGACACATCGAAGATAACATCATTCATGGGAGCATGAAGCAGAGCTGTCGACCATTGCTGCTCCGTCGAAAGAGGGAGTTGATGGGCCCACCTCCATACCCCGGCCCGGTCTGTCGCTGAGGTAGTGGAACGTGTGCCGCCGAGTGAAAAAAAGGGTAAAAAACCCGACCGGGCGGCGTTTTGCCGATCATGATTCACAGAACAGCCTGGCGCGGCGCTTCCACATGGCCCTGGGAGCCGGCCGGACCCCATGCGGTTTCACATGCGCGGGGGCCCGAAGCCGCCATGAACGCTGGATCCACATCTACCCATGCTCTCCGCTGTTCACCGGGCGAGGCCGCGAGGTAATGCAGGCGGGACCAGGCCGCTCGCCCTGACGCACCCTTGGATCCACCGGTCAGCGAGGAACAGAGGCCGGTGGCCGGACCTCGGGACGATCCCGGAATCCCCGCACGCGGAAATGGCGCGGAGTTCTGGTCTCCTCGCGCGCCGCGCGCCGGAGCTCAGGCCCGCCTTGTCATCGGCGGTGGCTCACCTAGAGTAATCACACGTGGTTGTTGAATGCTAACGCGCGTGCTATAAAGGCCGCCCGCCCACCCCGCCCCCCCCCCGCGGCGCGCACGAGGAGCGGAGCAGGCAGAGTGTGAGGAGGCGTCGCGCGATTCCGTTCCGCCTCTCGCCGCTCGCCCTCGTCCCCATCTTCCTCCTCGTCGCGCCGCTTCCTTCCCTCCTTTCCCGCCGAGGCGGCGGAGACAGGACTACAGGAGCTGCAGAACCAAGACCAAGAGCCGGCGGCGGGGGCAGGGAGAGAAGGGCGGAGGAAGATGGCCGCGTGGTGCTCCGCGGGTCCCGTGGCGGTGGCCGCCGTGCTGCTCGTGGGCATCGCAATGCCGACCTCCTTCGCCGCCGCGGCGCACGCGCAGCCGCCGGCCCCGCCGCCCACCAGCGACGGTACGGACACCCCTGCTCCTCCCTCCCGCCTACTATTACCATTTCTCTCTGTCGATCCCGTCCAATGAGTTCAGTTCGTCCATCCGTACCTCTGTTTCTTGACGCGTGTCGCTGGCGTCTGGGCCCCACGCGTGCCTGCTGCCGCCAGCCATGTGCATCCTGGGAGGGGCATCAAATCCTCAGCCACGAGGTCAATTCCCCCAACCAACCTGCTCTCGAGTTCTTACTACGAAGTACTGCTTCCTGTAGGCTCATCTTCTCGAACAAAATGACTCTTATTTGGAACGGAGGAACCATCTGAAGTGATGGTTCCCAGGATCACAATCCGCTTCCGTTTCCAGTCTAGTTTCTTGTTCTCACAATTACTGTTTTATGAACATAGTGAAATCTTCTTCTACCATAGAGTTTGACGCGATCTTCTATAAAAGGACATAGTCTGCAGAAGGTTTGGTCTTCCGGTCAAAGTCCCACCAGAATTCCAGCTCAATGCTCTAGAAATTCGTGACACTGGCTAGAAAAAAAAGACTTATATAGTCATATGGAGCGTGTAACTCAAAGTATCTCTGTTAGTACGACTTAAAATCTGCCACGTTGATTCTATGGAAGACCCTCCGGCCTCCGTGATCTTCTGATGCATGACGTTTCTGACTTGTGCACGACAATTTGGCAGGCTTGGATGGAGACGCCTGTTTGCGAGTAGTAGCAATGGTTCAGACTAGTCAGTTTTCGTCCAGAAATCTTGATAAACAAATGAAGCTAGAATCGAATCCATCACGTTGATAAACAGTGCTTGTTAATTCGTGCGTACACCTATCAGTTAATTTTCTAGATTTTTTTATTGCCGTAATACGTTACATGTTTATATGATGCTTGCACTGACTGACTGATTTAGAAAGTAAAATATTATCATATCTTATGTAGGGCCAGTGTAGAACAGTCTTTGCCAGTTTTCTTTTTACGAACAACACTCGACGAGTGCGTTTCTATTGATATAGTAGAAAAAATACAAGAATATAGCTATGTGAGCCATAACCAGAAAAAAAAAAGGTATGACAACAACACCGGCAGGTTGGATTGGGGCATCAACACGCGCCGAACTCAACTCCACTCAAATAGCTCAGGCTGGTCGGATTGGGACATCGACGCAAGCCACACAACGTGTCTCCACAAGACAAATACTACCCGGTCGGATTGGGACATCGACACGGGCGAGACCACTCCGCTGGGCAATGGAGGTAGACCGAAGTCTAGCCACTGCAGCTAACAACCTTCTCCACCTCATGTAACCGCCGTTTGGTACGGCCCCGCGATGATAGGGAAACGAGAGAAACAGGCTGCACCGCACCGAAGAAGGCCACCGCCATGCGAGACCCACCGCCGTAGTGCCGCTGCAACACCACACACCATTCGACAGGGTGAAACCACCGGATCCGGACCACACACAAGCTGCCTCGAAGTCTCCACTAAAAAAAACAACGCGCGGGGGTCTTGCCACATTCGCCGTTGGACTCCACCTCACTCGTCGCCTCGCCTCATGCGGGCCTCGCCATGCCCGTCTCAGCACTCCGAGTCGTAAATCTGTTTACTAAGTCGTTGTCAGGATGAAGAACAACGATTCCCCATTTCCAAGAACCCATCAAAACAGACGAGCCGCGCCCGCTGGACGACAACATCTCGATGCACCACCCGAGCACACAGCCTTTGTTGTCATGTCAGCAAGCCAAGTTGTCGTCTGGCCGTCTTCCGATGATGTACCGCACTGGAGTCGCTAAGCGAGGATGAGCAACTCGCCGCAGTCCGCTACAAACCTAGTCTTCCCACAGTGTTGTTGCTGCAAGCGCCGTCCGACGCAGTCCCACACCGCACTGGCAATTGCCAAGCAACACCAGCCGCCGGAGTCCGCTGCAAGCAGCCCAAGCCAACACCCATGCAATGACCCCTAGCTGCCAGCATAATTTTAGCCGCCATCATGTGGGCTCGGCAACCCCCTTCCAGCCAACCACCCACCCCAGCCGCCTTGCCGCGCCACCGGCAGAAGCCACCCATGACCAACGACGACACCGGCAATGCCACAGGCGGAGATGGGTCTCCGCAAACGACGCCTCCAAGGAGGTGACGACACCGAAGGCGCCGCCATCGCTCGTCCATAGGCGGACAGAGTTTTCACCCAAAGAACCCCATGCAATAGGGATGGGGCTCCAAGATGACGTCCCCAACAGGGAGAACGACGCTCTGGGACGCCATCATCATCGCCACCAGCAAGAACGCCGGCAAAGCTTTCACCCGGAGAATCCCATCCCTAGCTGCACGCACTCAGCCCGGCATTCCGGATCCGTGGCCATAGAAGCCCTTCCAGATGCAGCGCCACCGCCGTACCTCCTCTAGCCACGACCAACTCCTTCACGCAGCCTCCAAACAGCCGCACTTCTACGCCGCCAAGACCGCAGACCCACAGCCGCTCTGCCATCACTCAAACCGGCCGCCGGAGGGCTGGATCCAGGTCATGGCCGGCCTCGTGTGCCGCATCTCCTCCCGCGCGCAGCCCCACGCCACCTCCTTGTCCCACGTGTTGTCCTTGTCCGTTACGATAATTTATGATGAGAAGGAGCTTTCAATAGCTTCTTCGTCTGTGCAAAAGGAGATTCTTTTTTCTTTCTCCTCGAGGGCACAGATGCTGATACGATGGTCGCACTAGATGGATGCTGCCTGTCCATCTGGCAATCATCTTGCCTTTCTTTACACCTCCCTTGTTAGTACCATGTGCGTGGTTCCTTGAGTAGCTTCCACTGAATACATGGCAACTGCTTTGCTTACACTTGTCTATGAAGGATGTCGAGAATTTTGCTTCATTGAAAGCGACTTCAAATTCTAGAAATGTATCTGCTAGGCACTCCAAGTTTTCTCCTGCTCTGGTCCATAAAACTATTTGCTTCCAAATGCAAGGTGTCACTGCAAAATTTGCCGTTGATCGTCCTGATATTCTTAGTTGAGTAACTGTCACAGCCACTCTCCATTGGGATCAACCGGCGTATGACAATCAACCCAACCGTCTGCTATAAACAATCGGGTGAACTTTGAACTAAGGATCCCATGTTGGAAAAGTTTGGAGTTCCGGATCCAGAAACCTCAATAATTTATCGTAGAGACAGTTATGTGTAGATCTGTTGTTTTCGAGCCTCTTGATTCAAAGTATGGAGTTCATATTCAGCAGGCCAAATCTAAACCAGTGAAAGTCCTTGCAGTCAATGATTCGTGCAACCTATTTTGTCCTTGTGCTCCCAATTTCTGTGGTTTTCTTTTGAGTCACAATATGCTAAACCGCGGAATAACTTGTCCACGCAGGCACATCGATTGACCAGGGGATCGCCTATGTGCTGATGCTGATTGCGCTTGTGCTCACCTACCTCATTCATCCACTCGATGCCACCTCTCCGTACAAGCTCTTCTGAATCCTAATCGTCGATGCATCAGCAGACCTATCTATGCGAGGATACACATGAATTTAGGCGAGGTTGAGGTGTTGTAATTTTGTATGCACGGCAGATGGCTACGAACAAGAGCGCTGCTGCTGGTGGTTCTCACCGGCCGAGCACGATTCTGTCGTTCTGAAGATAGATGCCCACTCCTATTGTTCTTGCTATGCCAGATTCTATAGATGTTTCACTGGCTCGTGTTGAATGCCTGTTTGCATATTGCATCAGCTACCAGTCATGTGGTTGCTTGTCCAATCACGTGTTTTTATCAGCATCCGGATTCGACCTAAATGTTACACCATGTAAAACAACACAAAGGGAAATGAAATCTTTCGTCAAAAGAAAAGAGAAAAATAAACAAGCCACAATCCTGTCATGTGCCAACGCGTCACAAGATTTTTAACTCTCATGTGATTGTCAAAAAAAGGAAGATGGATAAAAAACGCCGTCCGTGGGGATCGAACCCACGACCACGTGGTTAAAAGCCACGCGCTCTACCACTGAGCTAGGACGGCTACTTAGCTATACTTTATCTTAGCGCTTACTTTAAACTATACAACCCTTTATCTAGTTTGCATATACGGCCTGATGTTTTTAACCCATTACCTTGGTGGCTCTCTCATATACACATCCTCCTTTAGTCTAGGGTACCAAAACATCTAGTTGGTGAAAAGTCCAATCTCTAGATATTGTAGTAGAATGAACAAATCTAATAGTAGCAACCTTAACTATAATATTGCAACCTAAAATATTTAAGTTTGGGATGTGGGTTTGTGATGCTAATTAATGCAACGATCTTCTTATAATTCTAAAATTTTCCCAACATTTATATTAATTGTCACAATATTTAGTACAAGAAAAACAATTATTTGGTAAATTAAATTAATGTGCTTTAGGGTTGTTAACAAAGTGTTGCTTTCATGTTGGTTTGCATCATGCGTTTCTTGAGTGAATAGTTTTCAAATATGTTTAACCGCTTAGTTTTTTCTGAGGACCTGCTAGGTTTTTTTTCTAGTTTTTATTCTCAACTCTCTAGAGCAAATCCATTTTTTGGTGGTTTCTAGAATCCTTTTCATGAGCTCTAAGCATTTTATTTGGGTTCATCATGTCTAGCTCTATCACTGAGATTTTCTCTAGAGTTCTTGATGCTTGAGGATATTTTTCTAGATTTTAAAATATTTTTCAGATATTTCTAGATTTTTTTAACTAGATATATTTTCCTAAATAAAAAACCTAACCAATGAGTTGAGCCAGCCAAACTGCAAGCCCACGCTCGACCCGTCATGTCCCGTCACCCCCCAACCCCCCCCCCCCCCCCCTTCTGGACCTTCGCCAGCGCCGGTGGGAGGAACCTAGCATCCCTGTGGAAAAAGGATGCCGCAAGAAGCTTGCACGAAACTCTCATGGGCAATTCAACAATAGTGCACAAAGGTAGAACTAGCAGCAGCTGATACGCAATGGGAACCATAATCAGCAGAGCAATAGGAAACAACAAAACTATGCTCGCGAGAAGTGAACCACGTTACTACTAAGAGCGCTAGGGAAGCCCAAGATGTGGTGCTTGCTATGTTTCTTGTCAACTCAACTTCTATGTCAGTTTATTTGGTTCTGGAGCATCGTAGTCTTTCATCACTACCTAATATGTAGCAAAATATACTATACCCATGTGCTCTATAAAAAATCTCATGCTAGTTAGTTCACATAGTGAAGAGATGAAAGCTACTTACATATATCTTAGAGTGAATTTGAATTGGGGTATATTTTCAGCCAATCTAATTATTTTGAATTCAAGTGGTTTCGGATTTATGTCGACTATAGGGCGTAAGCCTAGATAGCAACAGCCATTTTCTAAGGTCTGCTTTGATATAAAAGCTATTCTAACAATATCCTTAACCTCCATATTGATTGTTCCTAGTTCTATTTTTATCTCGTCCTTGATCCTGCTATTGCTCGATCCCTTGTTCTGGCCTGTTTATCCCCTCGTTTCGATTGCTTTTGCCTTAAGGGAGTTGAAACTTTCTAACAACAAGTGTCATACATGCTGTTGTAAACCAGTTCCCTTTTGTTCAAATAGCTTGTGAGATATTGTTAGCTAGAGTGATTTTGCTATGAATATGTGCAAACTGTTTTTTCCTTGTATTGCAATCAAGCCAAAAGATTTAGTTTTAGGTTTGTCGGGGGTTTCTTGGTTGCTGCTTCTCTCAGATATTGTTTTGCAGTTTGTGACATGGTTCACCAGCATTGATGGCATGACTTTGGTGAAGGATCATGAGGCGAAATTTCATCGTAATCAGTTCACTAAGCAATCATGATGGAATTTGTTCACAATGTACTACATTCTCTGCTTCTTTGACAAGTGTAAGGGGCCAAAGGTTCTTTGCCTAACTGATAAGCTTTTGGATTTGTATCTTTTGGGCATGTAGTACAAGTGAAGTTGTGCACTGCTTTTGCCTGTATCACGCTGTTCAATAATTTTCATATCTATTTTGGGTTGCATATATTCGCCTCCATTCTCTTTTATGTAGGTAACTTTGTCACTTTATTGATTCCTGACTTTACTTATGATCCAGTAATGCTTAAAATCAGCCATCATAAATTGAAGAAAAATTATTTGCACTTCAACAATTTTCTGTCAAAATGATGCAGCAGTACCAGTCTGCCTCCGTTACAAATCAGTGAAAGTTACAAATATTCCAGAACCTTTGGATGCTCCTTTTTCAGGCATAGGTGGTATCCTTGGATAGTGGAAAGTGTGAATTTATTAATCTTCCAGAATTATTTGATCTGTTGTTAGATCAACCATAAGAAGATCTTTTTTGCGGCGAAATCATGTGAAGGATATAATTCAGACATTCAGTCATGTCTGTCTGATAAGCTTGGAAAAGAGCCAATGTCATGCTTTGTCTAGTAGATAGTAATAATATGCCTTTTTTTTTATAAGACCCTTTTCCCCTTGAGTAACTTGTTCTTTCGCAAGATGAATGTAAGATGCCGTGCACCAGTTGCTGTAAAAAGTTTTTTTCTTCAACAGAAGAAGGTTGGTAGGGTGCTATTTCTTAAGTATTAGCTAATTTATAACGGGTTAAGAAAAGAAACCTTCTCAGCACAAGGAGTAAGTTCATGCTGTGAACTGCTGATATTAGCATTAACTTTTCTTTCAGCTTTGTCGGCCTATCATCTGATGACAACATTTTTGAGCTGATACCTTAAAAATGCAACTGAATTATCTCGATGCTTCATTGACACATGCAAAGGGAGAAGCTTCACACACAAATCAAATGTATTGAGCTTTAACCCAAGTACAAGACGTAATGGCTTATGGTGTAGAAACTTGGAAGTTAAAAGAAATTCCAGTTTCTCCATCCTGCTTGCTGAACACTTCTCATTGACCAGACCTTTACCTTCTTTAGCCTAATTAAAATTTGGAAAAGAAAGGGAATTAATCTAAGTAGAACATTAATCTGGTTTAACCTTTTTGTTTTCCTGAGGGACAGAGGGCATTAAGAACTACTCAACGTGCAGGTGCATTCTCAACAATCAGGTGGTTTATGAAGACTTCAGCCTGGAAAGCAGTTGCAGTTCATCAAAACAAAGATATTGCTCTTTTTTTTAGCACGAATAAAGATAATGCTCTTGATGGAACCCGATTGTAGTGTCTCTCTTGAATTATCAAATCTAAAAGTTGAGAAAACGTGAAAAAGGCACACAATTTAAAATTAAATGCTAGTTGTGGAATATGTGAATGTGTCATGGAATGCTGAGCTTTGCATCAAGTTGCGCTGACGCCATGGTGTCTAGTCTGCCGACTATCTAGGAGTAGTCCAATTCTGATTAGTCTGTGACATTCCGTATGAGTTCTCATTTTCTCAACGTAAACCAGAGTGCATTAGACTAGCTTAGGTTTGGTAAGTCCCGTCATATCGGATGTTTGATGCTAACTAGGAGTATTAAATATAGATTAATGATAAAATAAATTTCATAACCCCTAGGCTTTTTTGCAAGATGAATCTATTAAGCCTAACTAGTCCATGATTAACCCATGTGATGCTACAGTAAATATATGCTAATCATGGATTAAGTAGGCTTAATAGATTTGTCTCGCGAATAAGCCCTAAGCTTATACAGTTAGTTTCATAATTAGCTTATGTTTAATCTTTCTAATTGGTATCGAAATATTCGATGTGACAGGACTTATTATAAGTACATGGAATCCAAACACCCCCTTAGTATCAAGAAAAATTTAGAGTCAAATACACCAGAGCTCCATCAACTTGTAAGATGGTGTTACTTTGATCCATCAACTTCAAAATTACATTTCTTGGTCTATAAACTTAGATCCATCAACTTCGAAATTGCATTTCTGGATCTATAAACTTGTAATTTATGTCACTTAGATCCACAAACTCTGAAAGTCCATTTCTAGGTCCGTAAATTTATAATTTGCGTCACCTAGATCCATACCCCTCCACTTAGCCTTCATGCACTGATATTGTACCAACATGTAATTCCCGCACGCTGCTGGAGTTTCGCCTGAAGGGTTAAATTTGAGCCCTGATTTTGAATCAAGCGCATAGGAAGAAGAGAGAGGAGGGATGAAAGACTTATCTTGGAGGTTATTGACATGTATTAGGATTCAAAGAGGGGTTTACGAACTGCCATTGGTGAGTTCTGGAGCTTAGATCTAGATATAACCTCGTAATATGGGTGGAGAAGAGGAGATGATGGTTTGGAAAAGGTGGAGGAGGTCACAAAGGACTCAACAACATGTGTACCTTGTGTACCTGGTAGGGGATATTATATCCTTCATGGCGTGGGTGGCCAGTAATGCCAGATATTTTGGCGAAAAATCTCGTGACAACATTAGACTTAGGTGAACCTAGAGTGATTCTCGGTGTGATATCGGGGAAAACTTTGTGGGCGCATCTATAGCTGCACGACTGCTGATGGATGAAGTCCATGGCACTTTTAGAATTTATATACCTAAGTGATGAAGTCCATGGCACTTTTGGAGTTTATATACCTGACCTAAAAATGCACTTTCAAATTTATGGACATATATTTTTAAAGTTTATGGATCTAAATGACACAAATTACAAATTGATAAACCTAAAATACACTTTTAAAGTTCGTGGATCTAAATAACACACCTTGCAACTTGGTGGACCTCTAGTGCATTTTACTAAAAAATTTACAATCATTCATATTATCTTCACTGCCCCCAAACCATTTCAGACGATTCAGGTCGATATCAAGCTATGGACATCATTCCGACACAAGCATTACCACCATATCCTACATCAGGCAATATGGAAAAAATCCAAAAATCCCATGCTCAGAAGCAGAAATTCCAATCATTGAGTTTGAAATTGAAAATGCGCAGTTTCATTCCATGTCCCACGTCACTAGCGGCGAAAGATCCCAAACTCTCGAGTCACATAAACCATCAAACAAGTTGCCATCAGTAAGTTGGATCGCACCAGGAGAGAACACAATCAATGTTTCGCCTTCCATTATAGATCAATTGTTCGATGCTCGAACAGTTTAATTTAGACCTTTGGTTTCAACAACAGAAGGCAGTACATTGGATCTGGAACAAAGGCACAGCGGGTGTAACATGAGCATAATGCTAGGTCATCTACTTCCCAGTAGACAGCAATGTCAGCCCATTGCATATTTCTGGGTCCAGCTCCTAGCAGTGGACTCATACTTGACCCTATCAGTCTTGTACATGTGAGCAATTTCTGGAACCAATGGGTCATCAGGGTTTGGGTCCGTCAGAAGGGAGCAAATTGAGAGTAGTACCTGAAACCAAGAAGCATGCATTCTGAGATGATGGTGCAACCAGAGAACATGATGCAACTTGGACAGGTTACTGGGCGGGAGGGGGGGGGGGGGTGGGGGTTTGAGGGGGGGTTTTGTTTTGGCTAATCTGTTGAAACCACTACATATTTCCAACATAGGCTGGCTTGACACAGGACACAGTTGTCTTAAAACATTTGGTTACTACAAAGCTACAGGAAAGCAGAAGAATTTACTAACCTTAGAAACTGTCAAAGCAGGGCTCCATTGTTCCTTCAAGATATCAAGACAGATGCTCCCATTGCTGTTGATATTCGGATGGAAGACCTTTGTCTTGAACGCAACCTGCAAAATGTAGCAAATGCTTAGAACATGATAGGCATTTCATACTCAGGGTGTGTTCGTTTCCCATTAGAGGGCTCTAAAAACTTTAGAGTGCTCGCTCCCTCTAAAGAATCGCGGTCTTATTAGAGGCCGGATTAGAGGGCTGTTCGGTACCGGGCCTCTAAAGTTTAGATGTTTCGGGTTTTAGAGGGGTGAAACGAACGGACCCTCAGTTGGATGGGTAGTGCGCATCTACATAGGTTGAGCCTAAGATGTGCAAAGGAAAAAGCTGATCTCATCACAATAGACAAGGCTAAATGACATTATAGAGCAGAATAACAAAGTAAAAACTGAAAAGAACCAATTTCAGATAAAGCATTGGTGTGGACAAAACTGTAACGTGTGATCACCATGGAGATCTAGGACCTATGTCACTATGTGGACAACTTGTGGTACAGAAATGGGCGTCCAATAAGAGTTGACGGTCATAAACAGAAGGAAACTAATTGAAAATGAAATGGGCAGTGATCTTATGTACTCCTTCCAAACTGTGTCCAAAACAAAGAAACAATGAAATAGCATGTCTGTACCTTGGGCGGTTTGAATGGGTAGTCTGGAGGGAAGTGAATTGTGACCAAAAAGACGCCGCCAGCGTATGGGCTATCTGATGGACCCATAATCGTCGCTTGCCAGTGGAACATATCTTCCGCGACTGGGCCTGTTAATGGACCAAGACATGCATTTAAGTTAGGCATTGATACTTTCAAGCTTCAATCTCAATTTTCATACAAGCAGATGAGAGTTTCACAACACAGCTGAAAACAATGTTGCATTATGTGCATACAGAAGCATGCTGGAGCTCCTTTGCAAAAAAAAATGCTGGAGTTGCAAGTGCCACAGTGCAGGTCCTGATGGCAACGAAAGCACTCAGCAGGTTTGTATGCCCAAGCACTGGACTACCATGGTCCATGGAGTCAACATTTTATTTAAACAACAGCGATGCTCGTTTGGAGGTGACCAAATGACCTGAATAATAGAGTTCTAGGATGATCCATTGATCCTGAACGAACTAATACTGAACCGGCACAAGATATGCAAACCACGAGGAGGCGCGTGACCCACAGAACGGTCAAATTTCGAATTGATGGCACGCTGAAACTGTCCTGCCTCCTGCGTGATCCTAAAGGAGCCTGGCCATGAGACGAAATGACCACAAGGAGGCCAGGCCCCTCTCTGGATCTAACCAAAATTAGCAGTAGTACCAACTACATAAACAGATAACCTACGATTTCTTTTCCAAATTTTGCACTACATGCTTTTACCCAAACCAAGAACTTACAACATTTGAAATTTTTTGTGCGCCAACGACAGGCGTCCCAGTGGATCTACACACAGATCTGGCAACTAAGCACGAAGACCGGCATCGCGCACATGTCCAAGGGCACAACTGATCTCCCATGATGGAAATTTCAAAAAAGAAAAAATAAAAAAGTAGAGCGGTAGTAGAACAAGAGGCTGGGCGTGCAGAACCGAAACTACCTGCGCTGCAGGAGGTGGGAGGATCCTTCTGCAGGTCCTTGAGCTCCTTGAGGATCCGCTTCGACGCCATCGGCCTCCTCGCTTACTCCCCCTCCCTCTTCTCTCTTCCTTGCGCACGAGCAAAACAAAGCAACGAGCCACAACTCCCGTGCACACCACACCTACCCGGACCCCCAACCCAACCCAATTCGATCGAGAAGCAGGAAGGAGGAAGCGAGAGGGGATCGGCGCGTATAAATACGGGCGGGGAGGAGGGAGGGAGGGAGGTGGCGTGCAGGCGAAGAAGGGATTGGTGGAGGAAACAGCCGGTGGGTTCTGGAACCTTCTCGTGGCACGCGGTTTGGTTTGGATTGGAAGGCTAGGGAAGGGAGGGCGAAGCCGAGCCAAAGCGCGTGCCGTTACCCTCAACATCCACCGTCCGTTCGAGATCCAGCGCACTTAGCTCGGTCGGCTCGGCGGGGCGGCGCTTCGCGGAGGACTCGTTCAACCGTAGCCACGACGGTCAATCGTCGTCGTCGCCTCGACGTGTTAGGCTGGGCTGCAGACTTTCGCCGCGGTTTTGTTTAGGAAATACCAGCGACGCCCACAAGATGTTTGATCCTCTAAGCTACGAGTTAAGGATCTTTATAATTCTATTTTGTAGAGATAATAGTTGTGATTGGTTTGCTGCATTAGGTTTTAGCCAAATTTGCATAGCGCAAACCTGTTTTATTTGGATGGGTGAACAACGCTTTTAGCCATGCTAAGATTGTGCAAAAGATCTCATACGTCTGCATAGCAAGAAATGCATTTTAGCTCTATCTCCGGGTAGTGTAGGCTGCATTGCGCCCGCGTGGCCTATGTGTGTGGACCCAGCTTGGCCACCCCACAGCCCACCGAGCCAGCGAACAAAATCCCCGACGGATATTAGGGTTACCGCTACCATTCTCATCTCCGCCGCTTGGTGTTGGCTACTTCTTCGCTCTCATGCGTTGACACATCTCCTTTCCTCCACCCAAGCTCTCGTCCGGCCCGCCCGTGGCTGTTCGTGGGGTCAAGCCGCCATCCTTGGGAGCACGAAGTAGGAAGCCACTTCTTCCGCACACGTAGGAAAGAGAAAAGGTGCCCTCGATTTCTCTATTCTCCTCGTTCCCATCATCCTAGAGCTGAGTTTGGCATATTTTGTTGTACATATGTAGAGCTGTCGCTACCACAGTTGGTTATTTTGTAAGGTTCTTCGATAGATTCAGTCCCTAGTTCTGGTAGTTTGTAGATCTGAGAATGTTTTGGTTACTCCTATCTGAATACATAGTGCATTTGTATTTCCGTATGTTTTGGCTGCTAGATCTGATTGTTAATGTTGTGTGGCATGAAATTGGTAGTTTTTTTTTTCTGATAAAAGGTTCTTTTTTAGACATGGACGACTTGGATGAGATTGTTGACAGGCGTAAAGAGTTGATAATTAGGAGTGCAGCATTGGTTGGTGTTATTAGTGCCTGGATGATAGTTAGGTTTAGGCGCTTCGCACGTGCTAGACTATCCGTGACTTACTAACCATTTTCTGCTAGGGATGAACAAAGGAGGGAAACCTTGTCTTCATTTACTATTCTGATGACACCTATTGTATTAACACTCTTAGAATGAGTAGAGCATCTTTTTTCTAGTTATGTGACCTAAGTAGAGGCTTGTTTAAGAATAGCATGCACTAGAACATTGAAGAAACAGGTTGCAATGTTTCTTCATGTTGTTGGTCATAACCAAAGGTTTAGGTGTATCCAGATCTTTTTTAGATCAGTTGAAACCACTAGTAGGTATTTCTAAAAGATCTTATACGCAGTGGAACATAAAGGGGAGTTGATCCTTCCACCATCTACAATGGTGATTAAATCTCATGAGCCTATTCTACTACAGGATGGTCATTAACCATGTTATAGTCACTAAACTATTCCATAACATACAACTCACTCCCAGCATCACAGACATTGAATTTGATCTCAAGCACATCCTATGGTACCTTACCAGACGGCAGCGAGATAGACATCCACAAGATTTTCAGCTAGACTGCTAATTACGGTGCAACAAATCATTCCGTAGCACCACAATACCTCGAAGAGTTTCTGCTGCCATTCAAACACCTGCTCCAATTGGGGAGACCAGGAAAAAACAAATACTAACACAAATAACAAGAGGTAAATTCAGCAAAAGTTTCATTTCTTGAGTACTTAGCCAATGTAGCCCATTCAATACACATTTTTTATCAGCGGAATTACTTGGTTCAATGCCAGTGCAGAACATGACATGCTCCTCTATTGGTGTAAAAACAAAAGGGATTTCAGTTCTCGTTTCCAAATTGTCTATTTAGTTGTAAGAAAACATCATGTCTGAATCACACAAGATTTTACACACTGCAGCCCATCATTGCACAGTTTAGTCACGACCGCACAGACGCAGTTAGTAACACACCATCTGCAGTCTAAGGTTGCTTTATGGTCAACTCAGCTCTCAGATGTAGTACCCCGTCAATGAAGAAGAGGCTGTCATCAGCCATAAACGAGGGCCATGGAATCGCAAAGAGATTCCGGTAGCCAACCGCCTTACCACCAGTGAAGGTGTAGTAGCCCTTATACTTGCTGACAAACTCACCTGATGGCCTTGTCCTTGCAGCAAACTCATAATCTACGGTAACACTTGTTGAGCCTTTCTCTTGCATCCCCAGGAAGAGACCAAAGCAATAGAACGCGCTTTGCTGATCCATATTACAGTGTGCTGAGAGGAAGAAGCCCTGTCCAGCTAGATGAAATGCTTGCGAGTATATCCGCCCAGATGGGAAAAGTCGACTGCACTCCTCACGCTTCAGGTCCAAGTATGCTATGCACTGCGGATATGGTCGATCAAACTCCACGACCTTAAGTGGGCGATATTTGTAAGCTCGCTCAGCATATTTCCTACAGGTCATCACATCTGCTGCAAGGGCACGCTGCCGATGTGGTGCATCAGCTTTGTAAAGAAGTGCCTCTGTGACACATTTAGTTGCCTGCTCGTGATCCAGATCACTGCATGCAAGAACCTTCCGCAACTTCCTGCAGGTCATATGGCAGAAACGGACAAGGGGCAGCAAACGAGTGCCCAAGATCTCACGTCTTTCCTCCAATTTTGGGTATTGAGCACGTGCCCACTTGATCACAAAATCGTAGATAGCATCCTCTGATGCCACCTGAAGGTCATTACTCCACAGTATGGCTTCAATTCCAGCGAGAGGAATGGTCATCGCTTCATCTTGGAACCTGAAAACAGGAAGCATTTCTTTAGTGGCCTTGTCATTTCCGTAACTAAATGCTTAGCTTTATACAACAGAGACTGCTCACTTGGTCAAATCTTTGTATTTATTGGCAAGGAATTCCTTAGCAGTGTCAGTCAATGGCTGAACTGCAGTAGCCATCGAAATGCTGGAGGGGAGATCTAGATAAAGCAGTGCAGACTCTGTGGTCATTGGCAAGCTTCTAAGCAATTGACTGCAGTGCCTCATACACGAAGCGACCTCAAATTTGTCAGCAATCATCAATATATCCAGCAGGAGAGTTGGCTGATTTGTCGTCAACTTGCCACTATACATAAAGCTTAGAAGCTCCATAAGGGCATTTTCCTCTGTTCAAAGTAGAAATACAATGATGACTGAAAAGTTTTAACTTTTAACTGGAAAAAGTTCAACAGAGATACACTCCCTTGTTCTTATGGACCTAATTCTTTTACGAGTAAAGATGTGCAATGTGTAATAACGAAGACATTGTAGCAAATGCATATTAGGAAGTGCAAACCTCGTTCAGACTGATCATTTATGTACTAGGGTCTCATTATTTCAGTAATAATATGGCAATGTTGAACAGAACAGAATTTTAGTACTCCTATTTGTTAGAACATGCAATTGTACTGCAGCTCCCACATTACCTGAAGCAGTTATTCTAAGAGTTGCATGCCTCTGATCAGATTCTTTCATTCCATTTGAGAAAAGCTAAAAGAGAATGAAATAAATGCTGTTAGCTAGTTAATTATACCACAATTGCAGTGATTTTCAGTGCAATCAAGAAAAATAGTAGATACCTTGTAAAAGAAAGGGCTCTTTGCAGCTAGAATTGCAGAGCTGATATAGATAGACTTTACTCTCAAAATCTGAGTACATTCCATACTCCAGGATGAATCACTGCTTTGTCCATCCTCACCTGGCAAAGAGAAGATCCAATAA
Organism: Panicum hallii; assembly: GCF_002211085.1. Taxonomy (NCBI): domain Eukaryota; kingdom Viridiplantae; phylum Streptophyta; class Magnoliopsida; order Poales; family Poaceae; genus Panicum; species Panicum hallii. The sequence continues at coordinate 13,162,788 of NC_038045.1, forward strand.
AATGAATGCAACGCAAATACAACAAGAGAAGAAAATGTGCATTGCGGTATTAGAAGATAGCAGTTCTGCTATTAAGTGTTAAGAAACTTAGAGAATGAGTTACTCGGAATGCAAAATCCATATCTCTTTGACAAATGCAAGCAGCCAAGTAGGTGTAACAATCTTCCATGGGAAAAGTAAATGGGGAACAAATATATTGATTATTACTATAACATATAGCACAGAATAAATGTAGAGTCTTGGCTGCTTCAAGTACTTTAAGGAAGCTAAATATCCTGAGGAGTTGATTGAAAAAAAGTTACTCCTAACTATCCGTTACAATATATTTTACAGAGTCGTAACTTGTATACACTATTCCTTAATCCTGATTGAGGTTTCATGAACCAAGCACTAAAGCCTGAAACTTACATAATCTCTAGTTCAATTGTGCTACTTAAGTAATTACTGTGTTTACTACCAGTAGTTAGCTCTTGCCACCATATCTGACAACTTCAATACAGTTGAACTAGTTAGCCAATACATTGTGCTAGTAGACAGTAGTAAACTTGAAAAGAAAAAAAATCATCAGCAGTAACAATATTTAACAGAGCCTGAATATTTCAACATAGAAAATGTTATAGAGTTTATTTATGTATGCAGGTTCTTTTTCCTAAACCCAAAACGTTAAATATTTGATAGCAGAAGTTAAATTGCACTGACCATCTTGCTCAATATCAGGTGGAGATTCTTCTATCATAGCTACAGGTTCCTCATTGCCTTCCTCATAGGTATAACATTCTTCAGCTTCAACTTTGCAGTTTGCTCCTGATTCTGGGGCCATAAAATGGTAGTGCAAAAGTTTTTCAAAATGTCTTACACATAAACAAATAATTCAAGATCATGCATAACTACGAATATGTAAAATGGGAACAAAGTGGTAAACAGTGCAGAGATAGTAAATTGCTGAAGCATGATCAGCGTATTTAGAAAACCATTCAAGAATCAAGATCAATGAGTAAATATTAAAGATGAGTGTCAGCTGGGAGTCTGTCATGTGGGGGCGCACGTACAGGCGCCGCCTTGACGTGCGCCGCGCCACAGAACGTGCAGCACGCGCACAGGAGGAAGCCACCATGAGTGGCTAAGTTGGAAAGAGAGATTGGTTTGGTTAAGATTGGAAAGAGAGATTAGTTGCTATTCTTGTTCCTTAAGTCTAGGAGAGTTTGGTTAGGGCCCGGGGCCATATACCCGGGGCTATATATTCCTGTAGCCGAACATTGAGAAGGCAAGCAAGATCATTATCTCTAATCTCCCGTCTCCCTCTCCAATCAAGCCGACGGCAGTGGGGCAACGACCCTGCCGGCGAAGACGGACCGAGGCTACGAACTCCGTAGTCGAGGGCCAGCTACCTTAGGTACCGACGCCCTTGACAACCTGGTATCACGATCCAGGGCTTCCTCGCAGCGCGCACTCCCTCGCCACCACCAGCCGCCGCGCCGCCGTCATCCCCATCGTCCGTTGCGTCGTGTGCCGCCGACATGGGTGACGCCACCGACCTCAAAGCCACCGTCGAGTCCCTCACCACCGCTATCAAGACACTGCAGACCACGGTCGAGGCCAATGCCAAGGCCATCGCCTCCCTCACCTCCGATTGCACGTCGTCCTCGGGCGCCAGGATGGGCTCCGGCGAGCACCACAATGACCGGCCACCGAGATTCCAGAAGTTGGATTTTCCCCGGTACAATGGCAAGACTGATCCCCTTATCTTCATCAACCGTTGCGAGTCCTACTTCTACCAGCAGAGAGGATCATGGAGGAAGAGAAAGTATGGATGGCATCCTACAACCTGGAGGATGGGGCGCAGCTGTGGTACCTCCAGGTCCAACAAGACGAGGGCACTCCGTCGTGGCGCCGGTTCACGGAATTGCTCAACCTGCGCTACGGTCCCCCTCTCCGCGCTGCTCCCCTCTTTGAACTTGCAGATTGTCGTCGCACCGGCACCGTCGCGGAGTACCAGGACCATTTTCAGGAGCTTCTCCCCCGCGCCGGCTACCTCACCGAGGCGCAACGAGTCCAGCTGTTCACGGGCGGCCTCCTCCCTCCGCTCAGCCTCGACGTCCAGATCCTCCACCCGCAGTCCCTTGCGGCGGCCATGAGCTTGGCGCGTCAGCTGGAGCTCCGGGAGCAGTACGCGCCGGCGCCCGCCAAGGCCTTGACCCGTGGCCTCCTACCGGCCCCTGCACCGCACCTCGTCCCTCCCGCTTCCCAGCTCGACAGGGCGGCCGCGCCTACGGCCACGGTGGACGGCAGGCCGGTGAAGCGCCTGTCCCTGCCAGAGCAAGAGGAGCGCCGTCGGCTGGGCCTCTGTTTCAACTGTAACGACAGATACACGCGGGGACACGATCGCGTATGCAAGCGGATCTTCTACATCAACGGCGTCGAGATCGCCACTGCCGCCGCCGCCGCGGATGGGGATGCCCAGGACACGGAGGCCCCGGTCTTCTCCTTGCATGCGATCGCTGGGGTGGCCACCTGCAACACAGTACAACTCCAGGTGGTCCTTGGTACCGCCACCTTCGTCGCGCTCATCGACACGGGATCGACCCACAGCTTCATCGGGGAGGGGGCGGCACAGCGCACGGGCCTGCGCGTCGAGCCGCATCCACGGCTCACGGCGACAGTGGCAAACGGAGAGCGCGTCTCGTGCCCCGGCGTCCTTCGCCATGCCCCAGTCATCATCAACGGCATGGCTTTCAGCGTCAACCTCTTCGTGATGCCCCTAGCCGGGTACGACGTGGTGCTCGGAACGAATTGGATGGCCACGCTGGGGCCCATCGTCTGGGACTTCACTGCACGGACCATGACGTTCCAGCAGGAGGGGCGCGACATCTGCTGGCGTGGCGTGGCACCACCGACCGCGCTGGGCCTCCATGCCGCCACAACCAACGCCTCCCTCCTCAACGGGCTGCTGGACCCCTTCGTCGACATCTTCGCCGAGCCGACCGGCCTGCCTCCTGTGCGCGCCCGCGACCACTGCATCGTCCTTAAGCCCGACGCACCTCCGATGGCGGTGCGGCCGTACAGGTACCCCGCGGCTCACAAGGACAAACTTGAGCGGCAGTGCGCCGCCATGATCAAGCAGGGCATCGTCCGCCGCAGCGACTCGGCGTTCTCCTCCCCGGTCCTCCTTGTCAAGAAGCCGGACGGGTCGTGGCGGTTCTGCGTCGACAACCGCGCGCTGAACGCGCTCACGGTCAAGGACGCGTTTCCGATTCCGGTCGTCGATGAGCTGCTTGACGAACTCCACGGCGCACGGTTCTTCTCCAAGCTCGACTTGCGCTCGGGGTACCATCAGGTGCGCATGCGCCCGGAGGACATCCACAAGACGGCTTTCCGCACCCATGACGGCCTCTACGAGTTTCTGGTCATGCCGTTCGGGCTTTGCAACGCCCCAGCAACGTTCCAGTCTCTCATGAATGATGTACTCCGCCCCTTCCTGCGTCGCTTTGTGCTTGTTTTCTTTGACGACATATTAATTTACAGCAAGTCCTGGGCGGATCATCTTCGTCATCTACGTGCCGTCCTCACCGAGCTTCGCCAACACAGACTCTTCGTCAAGCGCTCCAAGTGCGCGTTCGGCGTCACCTCTGTCTCCTACCTCGGCCACATCATCTCGGAGGCAGGCGTTGCCATGGACCCGGCCAAGGTGCAGGCCATTCACGACTGGCCAGTGCCTCGCTCGGCGCGAGCGGTGCGCGGGTTCCTCGGCTTGGCGGGTTATTACCGCAAGTTCGTCCACAACTATGGCTCTGTCGTAGCGCCACTGACCACTCTCCTCAAGAAGGACGGCTTCTCCTAGGGCAAGGAGGCAGCCGCGGCCTTTGCTGCGCTCAAGGCCGCGGTCACCATGGCTCCTATCTTGGCCATGCCGGACTTCACCAAAACATTCGTCATCGAGTGCGATGCGTCGACCTATGGCTTTGGCGCGGTGCTGATCCAGGAGGGCCATCCCATCGCGTTCTTCAGCAGGCCGGTGGCGCCACGCCATCGCTCGCTCGCTGCTTATGAGCGGGAGCTCATGGGACTTGTCCAGGCCGTAAGGCATTGGCGGCCGTACCTGTGGGGGCGGCGTTTCATCGTCAAGACGGATCACTACAGCCTCAAGTACCTGCTCGACCAGCGCCTTGCTACGATCTTGCAACACCATTGGGTCGGCAAGTTGTTGGGCTTTGACTTCACCGTCGAATACAAGTCCGGGTCCACGAACACCGTGGCTGACGCACTCTCCCGCCGGGACACGGAGGAGGGCGCTGTATGGGCTATTTCGGCGCCTCGCTTTGACTTCATTGGTCGTCTGCGTCACGCGCAGGCCACGGATCCGGCACTGGTGGCCGTCCACGATGAGATCAGCGCAGGTACACGCGCCGCGCCTTGGGCCGTGGTCGACGACATGGTCGCCTACGAGGGGCGTCTCTACATCCCACCCTCCTCACTGCTGCTGCAGGAGATCATAGGGGCCGTCCATGAGGATGGGCATGAGGGCGTCCATCGCACGCTTCACCGCCTCCGCCGCGACTTTCATTTTCCCAACATGCGTCGTTTAGTGCAGGAGTTCGTGAGGTCGTGCCCTATTTGCCAGAGGTACAAGTCGGAGCATCTACACCCAGCGGGGCTGCTTCTACCGCTGCCCGTGCCGTCGGCGGTCTGGGCCAACATCGGTCTCGACTTTGTGGAAGCGCTACCACGGGTGAACGGGAAGACGGTCATTCTCTCCGTCGTCGACAGGTTCAGCAAGTACTGCCACTTCATTCCCCTTGCGCACCCGTACACGGCGGAGTCTGTGGCACAGGCCTTCTTCGCTGACATCGTTCGCCTCCATGGCGTTCCGCAGTCCATCGTCTCCGACCACGACCCGATGTTCACTTCGACGTTCTGGCGCGAGCTCATGCGGCTTTTGGGCACCAAGCTGCACATGACGTCGGCCTTCCATCCACAATCGGACGGCCAGACGGAGGCCGCCAACCGCGTCATCGTGATGTACCTGCACTGCTTCACCGGAGATCATCCCCGCCAGTGGCTGCGCTGGTTGCCATGGGCAGAGTACACCTACAACACAGCGTACCAGACCTCGCTCAGGGACACACCGTTCCGTGTGGTATATGGCCGTGACCCTCCTTCCATCCGCTCGTATGAGCCTGGGGAGACGAGGGTGGCAGCCGTTGCCCAGGCCATGGAGGCTTGCGAGGCCTTCCTGGCGGATGTACGCTACCGCCTGGAGCAGGCACAAGCGTCCCAGAAGCTCCATTACGACCGGAAGCATCGGCAAGTCTCTTATCAGGTGGGCGATTGGGCACTTCTTCGACTCTGACAGCGTGCCGCGTCCTCCCTGCCCAGGACGACCACGGGTAAGTTGAAGCCCCGGTTTGTGGGACCCTACCGCGTCATCGAGATCATCAACGATGTCGCTGTCCGCCTGGAACTGCCCCTAGGTGCCCGACTTCATGATGTGTTCCATGTTGGCGTGCTCAAGAAGTTCATCGGCGCATCTCCGCCCTCGCCACCAGCTCTGCCGGCAATCCACAATGGCGCGGTGATTCCAGAACCGCTGCGTGTCGAGCAAGCTCGCTTGGCGCGTGGGGTTCGTCAGGTGCTTGTCCATTGGCGTGGCGAGCCAGCGGAGTCTGCTTCCTGGGAGGACCTCGACGAGTTCCGCCTCAAGTACCCAGACTTTCAGCTCGAGGACGAGCTGGGTCTTGAGGGGGGGAGAGATGTCATGTGGGGGCGCACGTACAGGCGCCGCCGTGACGTGCGCCGCGCCACAGAACGTGCAGCACGCGCACAGGAGGAAGCCACCACGAGTGGCTAAGTTGGAAAGAGAGATTGGTTTGGTTAAGATTGGAAAGAGAGATTAGTTGCTATTCTTGTTCCTTAAGTCTAGGAGAGTTTGGTTAGGGCCCGGGGCCATATACCCGGGGCTATATATTCCTGTAGCCGGACATTGAGAAGGCAAGCAAGATCATTATCTCTAATCTCCTGTCTCCCTCTCCAATCAAGCCGACGGCAGTGGGGCAACGACCCTGCCGGCGAAGACGGACCGAGGCTACGAACTCCGTAGTCGAGGGCCAGCTACCTTAGGTACCGACGCCCTTGACAGAGTCATAGATGCTAACAATGGTCAGTTGACTATGCTGAGATAGAAACTAACATCAGGATGTCAGACACAAATGGCCCTAACATCCACCAGTGAGCCTAAACATTGATGTTTATGACTGCCTAATGGGTCTCTGGAAAAAAAATGAACCAAACTGAATTATGCGACAAAAATATATCAATGATATATTGCTCAGAACGTACATTTTAGTGACAATTCTAGTCGTGTACTTTCAACTGCAACAAATGAAAATGTCCTTTCACGTATCAGCCACCAAAATGGCAAAAGTTTGACTGTACACATCCTCAAAGGGAGTATTTCTAATCTTTACAACTTTTTCCTAATATTTACAGCGTTGCAGTGCTAATGGGTAAGGCAAGCTCATATTCTTGAGAAAACAATTCCAAATAATATGCATTTATCTCCTTCTATTTCCTCAAGAAACAATACTACATTTTTCATGTTTTATTTCTATGCCCTTGTGCACAGTTTCTAATTTATCTTTTAATTCCTTGTCCATAGCTCAAACAAGAAAATTACATGCATAATTTGGCCATTGAAATGCAATACCACAAGTAAAAGCCATAAATAGCACATTTCACAAATATATTTTTTGCTAAGACCATCATTTGGTGTAGCTGTTGGAATCCTCTTACATCACATAGCAAACATCCAGGCATAATTTCAAGACATACATAAATTTTTAGAGGAAATTACGCCCACCATACATCAACTTGTTTGGTTGTATCATTTTAGTCTAACAAGTTGCAAAATGTACAAACAAACACATAAACTTGTTAATTGTGTGCATGTACAGTCACGCATACACCACTGAGCGTATTTTTCCTTGGTGACAGGCTGCATGGACTTCAGCTTGGGTCTCAAGGATTAGTTTTAAGCAGGTGGAAAGATCAAAATATAAAATTGACATTCCTAAGCCCTTATGAGCACATCCAATCCCTAGTTCTGCCATCCTACAAAGTCTATCAACAGATTGACCCTAGTGGCAGGGGCGAAGCCACGTTGATGGTGCCTGGTGCACTTGCACCAGGGTCCAAACGATTTTTTCCACTGTTAGTGCTAGAATTCACCAGTGCTTAGAATTTATTGCTAAGCTGTGCAACACGGTTATTTGGGCTCTAGCTTCGCCCCTGCCTAGTGGCAGCCTGACAGTTGATGTAGCGAACCTCCACTCCTCTCGATTGTCTTGGTGGTGAAGGGGTATCACAATGTGGGCAGAGACTGTAGGGTTCTTGCCGTGTGCCGATGCGGACCATCGACGCGGACCATTGTCACTCGTCCGTCCGGAGCTGCCCTTAGCTCCCTGCTAGCAAGTGCTCATTGGACTATTCTTTTATGTTATGTAATGTAAGTTGGTTGGAGTTAGTTGGCCGTGAGAAAAAATGTGGTTAAAAAATGTAAGAGCTAGACCAAGGCGCTGTAATATATGTTCATTTATACATATTTGACCTATATAGCTATAGCTAATTCAAAAATTTCAGAAAAAATGAAGGAAATTAATTTTTTCGCTAACTAGCAGAAATGGTAAAATCCATGAAACTTCAATAAAATTCCACTGAAATTTTAAACCCCATTGACATGGCAAAATACCATCGAAAGCATACATATGACTGTACGTGGACACATTTGACGAGTTCATGTATCTGTTTGCACATTTTACAACTTGTTGGACTAAAGTGATACAACCACACAAGTTATTGTATGGTGGTTGCGATTTACTCAAATTTCTATGCAGTAGACTTCACAATTACAAAGCATGTCCAGGACAAAATAATAGATTGTGAGGTACAATTGTTGAATCAATCAAGCTATTCGAGAACCATGTGCATTACTAAAAACTATGCAAGGACAACACCTAACCAACTATTGAAGAGCATTTCATTCTGATTAACAGGTCACAATGTCAAACATTACACCATTTCCTAAAAGGACCGAATATCTCAAAAATTACAGAAACATTTGAACTTCTTAACATCAGAAAAGTAGTGAGTGCAAATGTATGATCATCCAATGGCTGTCATTTAAGCAGCAACAGCCAAAGGAACGACATGCCTAATTCCAAACTGTGTTCAATCAATTGGGCATGCCACTGGTTCAGTTGCAATGTGTTAGATGTTCATATATTTATGATTATGCAAACCATATTACAGGCATCGATCAAGGTGAGGCATACAAATAGGTACTAGTTTGCACATATCCAATTCAGAGCTCAATAAGATCTTTCGAATACTGTATAACAAATCACCCGAAGAAGACCCGTGTCAGTTAAAATCGCCCTTCAACATCCCTTATAAACTACACCAGTTAAAGCCATTTCATCGACAGAACTGTATGCTCTGATACAAGTACAATCTGAATTCCCGCTGCAGCAACTAAAGAGGTTCAAAAGACAATGATTGCACCGCATTTCACAGCTTCGATGAAAAGGAAAAGTGCCTTACCAACCTTAAGGCCGAAGGCTTTACCACCTAAAGCCCGAGCACACGGTCAGGTCAAATCAAATCACCTCAAAAGGTAAGCACCTTCGCGTTCCTTTACCCCCACCAAAAGCATAGAACAATTCAATTCGAACAAACACAGCCGTCCCCCAATTCTGAATCCGCGCCGAATTCGCGAATTGTCGACGGCGAAAGAAGAAGACGAGAAGAGGGAGGAAATCGGGAATCCTCGCTCACCTTTGCCGCGTCGGAGCTCCTCCCGTCGCCGCTTGCGGTGGCGCGCCCAGTCGGCGAGCGATGAGCAGCCCTCGCCGGCGGCGCCCTTGGCCCCGGGGGCATCGTCCCCGGCGACGATCTCGATCCGCAGCACCCGGTCGGAGAAGTTGACCGAGTTGAAGGCGAACTCGAAGCTCGGCCCCCCGCTTGCCCGCGAGAAGTCTGGGTCCATCCCTCTGCTTCCTCCCCCTCCTCGAATCAATCAACCACGCGCCTCGCCTCACCTCTGACGCGCGGCCGCCGCAGCAGCCATCGACGGGACAGACGGAGGCCAAACCCTAACCCTAGCGAAGCTTGGACAAAGGGAATCGCGATGCGGGTGCGGGAGAGCGAGCGGGTTGTGTGGAGACTGGAGAAGGGGGAGGGAGAGACGAACAAGAACAAGAGAACCGTAGCGGAAGGAGAGAGGGGGCAGCGTCGTGATAAGGAGAAATCCGGGGGGCGTAAATGCGAATTTGCTGCAAGAAAAAGGACAGCTGAACAAGGTGGAGTAAATTCGTACCCTCCGGTGGGGCAAGCGGATAAATACACTTCACGTCGGGGCCGCCCGAGCCCACTGGCGTGGGTCCCAGCTGTCGGTACGCTGTTAAGGTTTGGACGGGCCCGGCTGTCGGTGGGCGGGTAGGTGGAGACATGGGATGGATCGCTCGGCGATAGGATTTCCGATTTGGCTTTGGTCTTTGCGGTTGCGGAGGAAAATTTTGTTGGCTGGAGTTTTCGGGGAAAAATTGGTAGTTTGTTGGGTGTTAAAATGTGGGCATGCTAAAATGTGGATATGCCAATCTTTTTACTAAAATATTGGTAATTTTAAAAGATAGGCTACTTTTTAAATTTCAACCGAATAAGTGTCAAAATTTTTTGGCATAGTAAATTTTAGTAGCCAACCAATCGATCCAGGAAGCTGAATTCCTATCCATCCTCCCGAAGATAGCAGCTTGTACATCTTCCACCGTTGGAGATTGGTGAAAAAAAAATGAATAGCTAGGATCTAAGCGCTGACCAAGTGCAGACATCGTGGGCCGAGGCGTCGCGGCCCAGGCAGCAGCAGGTGATGGAGCATGTGCGCGTGTTAACCTGGGAGACGTGTCAGCTATCAGTTGGTTAACGTGAGGGTATGCCTACTTCCGATCCCAAATTTCAAATGAAATTTTCTCTTCAATCATTTATCTTTTTTAAAATCCGGTTGAAGCATATTCTTCATTAAAATTAATGCTACAAAATGAAATCCAACATGTTATAAATATTTTTTATTTAGCATTTCGACATTTTAATATACTAGTTCAATATTTTCACTATATCACTTCAACATTTGTAGTACATTGTTTCAATATTATTTTCTAAACTATTGAATTAGCTTTCCCAAAGTGTTGATTTAGTTGTTCGAGAAAATGTTGAACACGGTATTACTATTACAAGAATTAGAGTAGAAAAATTAAAGAAAATAATGAAAACAAAGGACCATGCTCATGAGTTCCAGGCTTCCAGTAACGTTTGTCAGAGGCAGCGAAAAAGTTATTGAGGGATCGCTCGCTATCCTGTTATCCTCCGCCGCTTCTGAGCGTTTGCACGTCGATGCTATCCGATTGGGCTAGAAGCTGCCTGGCTTTTTTCATGGCCCGTGCAATTCGTGGTCTTCCTATCGCACGGAAGGTGGATAGGAGCCCCAGGAAGGAGGGAGGTTGAAGGGTAGGGTTTTTTCTTTTCCTTCGAAAAAATTCAAATGTTGACGATAGAATATGGGTCACAGGATTTTTGACCTTTTGAACCAAATTAGTTGAAGTTTTTCAGTTTTGAGACTTTGACATTCAAAGTTTTGGAAAGTCATACATCTAGAATCCAAGATCACCTCACGAGCCATAGATGAGATGTTTGATCATCGAGCTATTAAGAAAGCAGTAACGACAATTTGGCATGAACAATAGGGTTAGACATAGTTACACATTCTTTCCGCTACTTCATTACAAAATACTGATCCTTTTATTTTGTCGCATATCAACCTTCTCTAAACTTAACAAAGTTTATAGAAAAATATGCCTACATCTGCAACATCAAATTAGATTTATTAAATCTACTATTTATTTAGATTGTGACGGGTCCAGGGACCCGGGGTCCCAGCAGACCCACTCCCTGTTGGCACTCTGGATGGTCTAAGATTACGCGTGGATCAAATAAGTACCCTCCTGGGCTGTGATTTTCTCCATGTCGTCCAGGCCCACGGTCCTGACCGGCCGGCCAGTCGGCTAGAGCCTCGGCCCGCGTCCCCTACCGAGGAGACGACCAAGGCCTAGGTCCGGACTAAGGTCCCGACCTAAGGCGCCAACCGAACTCCGCCACGCACGTGTCACTTTCCCCGCTGACGAGGTTGGGGGCCGGCCGGGTCTCGCATGCTGAACATCAGTGGAGTCAACTTGCCGTACAGGCTAACCACTCCCTCCACGGGGTTACAGTCCCCTCTGTTGCCATAGTGGAGGGACACTATACCACCTGCCCGTTCTCGCGTAGGGACGGAACGCAACATCATCACGACGCGATGCACACGCCTCCATCACAATGGAGTGACGAGGCGCAGTGTTAGGGATGGAGCATGACTACCATACCGTACTTACCGTCGCATGCTTGCCCCCCGACCGACGGAGCATGACATACAGGGACAGGATAAGATGGCCATCCCACGATGCAGGACTTGGATGGTGGTCATCGGAAGGCCCCGATTGGCAGAGTTGGCTGTCCCGACTGATAGAGCTGGCGACTCCGACCGGCGAAGCAAGGAACACTCTCTCTTTCTACCTCACTTTTTCTACCTTTGGTTCCCCTATAACGGAGACCCCCCCTTTGGTATGAAAGGGAGGGTCATCTGCCTAGGAAAGACACCGCGACAGATCTCGATCATACCACATCATGCACTCGCAAGCTTGTAACTTCCCTAACTCTCACGAGCACCTGGACTCAAGTAATACAACCGACTGATCCCGGCTTGATGTAGGGCACGATTGCCTGAATCAGTATAAATCTTGAGTCATTATATGCTAGGCCACCTCCGATCACGACGCACAGTACATACTTCGGGTTGGTTTAGCTGCAGGCTATTTTCGGAACCAACAGTTTGGCGCCGTTCCTGGGGAGCGCATCCTACGTCCATTGTCCCGGTGATAGATGGCCTTCATCTCTGACATGTCCAACCTCACGAACTTGAGTGATACGATTCGTTTCGGCTCATTTTAGTTTCCCGTGACCTCGCGCATTGGACTGAGGGAACCCCCTGTCTTCATGCCCTTCCAGGCTTTCCGCTTCGGAAGCCTGGACTTTGTCGCCGATCATCTCGGCACGCTCCGCCTCCACGAGGACGCCACTCCTCTGATGTCGCTCGAGGGAGATACTACCTCGACCGACCCGCTGGCTGACCTCGACACCAAGGCGCTTGCACGGTGTATCGAGCTCACACTCGGTGCCAACCCTTAAGCGAGTAACGTCGACTTGATCCTATTCTCGCTGCACAATGTTTTCTGCCAACTCTCCGGACGGACGCCCTCATGGTGGCAGTCTCCTAAGTGTGAGAAAGGCGGCGACCCATAGCCTCGATCTCCAAGATGGGACACTCCGGGTGTGCTGAGGGTGGAAGGACAATCATGTGCATTTGGCACCGAGTAACTCCCATCTCCACGAATTCCCATTCCACGTAGCAGGGAGGAATGAGATAGCCTGCAGCGCTCATAACATCCCACAAAATGGAAGAAAAACCCTCCAGTGGAGGCACTCTGAGTGCACCCGTCCGTCCTCATCCACGACCATGACAACAGGGTCAGCCATCTGAACAAAATTAAATGGGTGAGATATAGAAAAAATTGTGCACAAGATGAATGAACAGATTCTATTCTCAGGATACTATACATTCATAACTTAAGAAGTTGATGCCAAAAACTTCCAAATTTTACCAGAACCTTCCTTAGATATTTGTGCACAACTTTTCTAATCAACCCTTTGGCTAGAATAGGCTCTAAGGTAGTTATATCCTTAAGTTTTTCAGTAGCTATTTACCCAGATTTTCAATGGACAGAGAGCTAGTATTTTGATCACCAGGGAAAATCTACTCTGCCAAAAATTACCAAACTTGAACAGTAGCTGATTGAGTAAGTTTGCAACAAGTTTGATGTTGAACAGTTCTACAGAAAACTTTACTAAGAAGGTCTAAAAAATTATGTGTAATAGGAGTGCTCAAAATAGGCAGAAAACTGAGGTATGGAAGTTTCTAGCGTTGCCCGCTGAGTTACTAGTCCAAAAATTCTCAAAATTTAGCAGCAGAAAGGGGCAGATTAAACTTCCCTATTGAGCTTTTCTTCACATAAGATTAATTCCTCTGTCTAGATATGGAAGAAAAAGATAGATTTCTAGTTAGCCATTAAGTGAGTGCTCAAACTTGCTCTAGAGTAACTTACTCCCTTATAAACCCAAGGCAATATTTTATTCAAATTTCATGTATGATCATGCATCACGTCCTATTCGTCCTCACAAAGCAAAACAATTGCCAAATAACTTTGGTCTTACATGGTTAATTTTAGTGGCATACATAATACGTCTCTCCTAGCTGAATTTTTCTAACCGTTCTTAGCTTAACATAATCGCGGTTAGTGCACCTGCAGACAGAATATAAATTGAACCTTTCGCGCCAGCACTCACGAAAGCGTCCCCATACATTACCGCTCACTATAGTAGTGGTATCCATACGTTCGACACTGCATAGACAGTGCTTCATACGTTACCGAGATAACGTATTCACTTCCCGTATAAATCGCCTTACGAGATGTTTGTACGTTGAAGCCACCGTATGTGCAGCATATTTTACTCCCAATATAATCAAGGAGTGGTTGGTATATTGGCAGCACCTCAAGTAACCACTGCTTGAGGGCAGCGTTCGGTTCGCGTCACCGACATGAGGGTCAAGCTTTCTCAGTTGACTGAGAATCCTTACCTTCTTATCTTACCTTCTTATCTCATCATAGATGCGTCGTTATAGAATTTAAAGGTTGATTGTGCATAAATGTAAATTTTGACAGAAAGTAATATGCTAAAAGTCACTTATAATAAATATAAGTTAGATAGCCACCTAGTCATATTTCCATAATCCCCTAGGGCTTTATGAACTTGGCGTCATCCTTAACTAACCAACGTATTTTTCAAACGCGATTTTTATGGTCAAGTTTTGTGAAAACATTTGTTTAAGGCTTGTTGTACTCTCTGTTGTATGCATTTCGGGTCTGATACCAGCTGTGGCAGAATCGTCTGAATTAATCTGGCTTAAGTGCGCTAACCATCACCATAGAGGCAATCCGAGCTAACATGCACTTAAAATGGAGTAAAACGACAGTCTGTCGGGTAACATCCCAATGCAACCACTGGAATTGCGATCGAAACAATGCATACATACAACCCACACGAAGGTGAGCCCAGAGATTATAACAATCCACAAGTTTTATATTCCAAAGTTCAACTGGAATTATTATTACAAATAAAGTTCGAAATCATGAAACAAGGTACTTTCAGAGTTTAGTAGTGCAGCAGAAAAATAAACGATAGTTCTAATGACAATACTGTATATCATGATGAAGCCCGTACATGACATCATTCAACGTTATCATTGCTGGCCGAGGACTCATCCCATTCCACCGACCCACCAGGAGAAAGAGTACACGGCCAAGTCAAACTAGCAACTATGTCCTCAAAGGTCTCACCTAAAAACAAAGCCACAAGTAAGGCTGAATATACTAATACTCAGCAAGGCTTACCCGACTAGTGGTATATACTTAGTCGACTCCTAGACATGCAAGGTGTTTTTTTGAGGGTTGTTTTTGCCAAAAAAACATCTAAGAGTGAGTTCTTGCTTTCAAGTTTTAGCATCAAGTTCTACTTGATTAACCATACTAGGTAAGCAACTACCCAAATCACGCATGGTGGAAATAATTAATTGAGCATCCAACCAGATTAATCATCATCATTATTCCTCTTCTCACTCTATGTGGTAAAAGGGTTAAGTAGTCTCAATGGCCGCGGGAAATGGACGATTCGAATTGAATTTTTTAACCTTGCAAGGCAAACCTAAACACACATCACGTGGTTACTCCTGGAGTCACACGTGCTACTTTTCCCCTTTATTCCCGTTTCGTGGAACAGGGCCACCGTCCTCGAGTATAGAGGTCCACGAACCACGGAACGACGCTGGGCCGTGGCTGCTCTTGCACTCACCATGTGCCCATGGGAACGATGTCAAGACGGTGGGGTGGTATGTTCCACGCCCTGGTTCTATCAGGTACTTAAGCTTACCGATTACTATATTCTCAGCATGTGGTTAATACGTTCAAAAACTAACCACCTCTACCACACACCGCGACCTTAGAATTTTCTCTAAACAGACGGGGCCTCAATCATCAACAGGAATATCGTAATATAGCCCCGTCCGTCAATCTTATGATTCCAACATAAGTAAAATAAGGAACTCCTAATCTCGCGAGTGACAAGAAATCACTCGACTTTTACCCAAGTCCTATTAGCATGGCAATCTAGCGACCAATATAGACTAGTGTTCATATCATAGGTATCTAGGATCATGCAATTAGGGTTTCAATCCACTCCTACAAACTTGATGCTCTAGGGCTTGCCTTCTTGAGCAAAGCTAGCCGCTCTTCCGAACTTTGGTTTTGGTCTTTGATGACTCTAGTTAGATTGATCCGAGCTTCGCGCTGCTCACTCTCGGGCTCTGGCACCAGCTCATAGGTTCCGTCGGCGAGAGTTGTCGATTCTATATGAATGCATATGTATGAGTTGTTTTAATGCTACAAGATAAATAACTATCTCACTATAAAGTTGTAATTCAACAAAACTCAAGTTAAGTTGTAAAGCACTTCATTTTCTTTTCCTTGGGCAGTCATTTATCGAGTGGTATCTAGATTAATTAACTTCATTAAGCAAAGTGAGGGGTTTTATCATTTCATAAACGGCCATTTTTTAAGAGTAAGCATGAATTAAAAAACAAAACAACTACCGGAGATAGTTTCTGGTGTTGAGATTTTTATGTAGAGCACAATATTTAAGTACAAACTCATTATAAAATTTTCAGCTATTTCCATTCAGCAGATTAATCATGAAAAATACATTAAACAGCTACCGCTAGGATCAAGATCCATTCATATAGAACAAACCATGCAAAAACTGGTGCTCAATATTTTTCTGAGTACTTCTAAACTTATGGTGAGTCTACTGTAAATTTTTCAGGTTTTAGTGTCCAAGATATAGAGCATGGAAAATAAGTCAAGATACATCTACATTAATCAAGATTTAATTCTATAGGCAGTTCCACAAAGTTTCTGTGTCTCAAACTTTTCCAATATGATAATCTACTTAAATATAGTCTCTGGTTAAAATTTCTTATTTTCTAAGCACTAGAACTAGTTACTTTGATTTAATGTAGTTTTTCTTAACTAAAAATATATGAGCAAGTTATGCATAAGTAAAAAGTTCCAAACTTTGTCCATAGTATTTATGCATCAAGGTTACTCAACTGTAAAAGTTTCAACCTTAACATATCAGTAGAACAGCATGAACAGAAAACTCTAGCATAATAGCACACCAAAAAAGGTCCAATAAAAACAACTTGTAGAGACTTGTTCTGGCCTTGAGATTTTTACACAAGTTTTAACAAGCAGGGACCAACTTATAATCTAAAAATCATCCACAGAACTGTCCTAGATTAAGAGATACATTTATGTGCTATTTAAAATAAGATTAATTTTAGATCAAGTTATAATTTGTAATTGGTCATCCTTTTGTGTAGAAGTTGTAGGATTCATCAAGAGGGTCACAAAAAATTTTAGTTTGCATTTTTCTGATATTTCTATGATTTTGGATTGATTTTATAATTGACAGCCTCTTGAAAACAAATGTTAACTCGAGTTCTCGCAGATAGGTTCCTGGATTTAGCAAAAAGGACCCTTAAAAGAACTTGGTGATTGCAATGTAGTCCCTGGGCGGGGCTAGGTGTTTCTTGGCTGAAATCCGACGAGGAGGCTCGCCGGTGGTGAGGGGAAAGGGGTGGGGGAGCACGAGGATGTCGAGGGAAACCTGTTGGTGTGCTTGGTTGGGGCTGGGGTGGCTGGAGGAAGGCTGGCCGCGACAAACTTGCTCGCGGGCCACCGGCGGTGGCGAGCGATAGTGGTCCGACGAGGCTGGGTGTACGGGGCTAGGCCATTTCAGTGGCTCGAGGGGAGCTGGTTCCGGGGCTAGCTCAGGCGGAGGAGGGCTGGAGGGGCGAGTTCGACGTGGAGGGGCTCGCCGGCGGCAATGGCAGCCATGGGAGCTTGGGTGCGCGTGCAGGTAGGGGATTGGGTGGTCTTTTATAGGCACGCGAGGGAGGAGAGGAAAGGGGAGGTGGAGCTGGGCTCGGCAAAACAGAGGGAGGCGCAGCCGGGATAAGGCCGCGGCAAGGGCATGGAGTCGCCGGTGCGTCGTGGCTCTGCTATTGGGAGTCGACGGCTGCGTGGCGCGCATGCGTCGGGCATGGGTGGATTTGGCCGCGGGCCTGTTGGGGCGCTGCCCTTTGGCACGGCTCGTCGGCAGGCATCACCAGCCAGGTGGCTGCTGGCCGCTGCCCCTCGACGGGATAGAATAGGGGAGGGAGAGAGAGGAGAGTGATGGAAGAGAGGGAGAAAGATTGAGGGTCCGGGTTCAAATGAATTTTGCTCAAAAGTTTGCTGTGAACATGAAAGTTGTAGGGAATTTGAAACTCTACCACTTTCATTTTGGATCAAAGTTCATTTGAGCTTTAGTTTAGAAGTTATTTTAAATTTAAAACTACTAGGATTTTAAATTCCTATTCATCTCATATGTTTAAAATTTGAATTTGCAAATAGTGTTTGAAGTACACTTTGTAAGGTACTAAAATATGAGTGTGGTTTTATGCTACTTTTTTTTGACAAGTTGAGCATGTATGGTTACGAACATATTTATGAAAAACCTTATATGCACACATACATGCACATGTATTCCTAAAAGAGATGTATGATTTGAATTGTTTTTATTTATTATTCATGATGCTAAATTCATGATCCTTGTTTTAGCATTTTAAATACCTAGGGTGTGACAGCCTACCCCCTTAAAAAGAATCTCATCCCGAGATTCAGGGCCTACCCCCTTAAAAAGAATCTCATCCCGAGATTCAAGTAAATAACTTAGTGTGGAAAGTGCGTGTACCTTTGGGCGAATTTAGAAAACCGTGGAAATTTTGGTTTAAATAGCTTTCAGTTTTCCACGTGGCTTCATCTTCAGTGTGATGGCTCCATTGGATTTTATACATTTTAACCACTTCTCTTCTAGTGATCCTTTCCTTTTGATCAAGAACTTTGATAGGATATTCAACATAAATGAGATCTGGTTCTACCAATATTTCCTTTTGTTCAACAATTTTAGTAGGAACTCAGATACACTTTTTGAGTTGAGAGACATGAAAGGTATCATGAATGGCTGCAAGCTGTGGGGGTAGTCGCACTCGGTAGGCCACAGGTCCGCAAATTTCGGTGATTTCATAAGGACCAACATATCGGGGAGCTAAATTCCCTCTCACTCCAAACCTTTGCACACCCTTGGTTGGTGAAACCTGATGGTAGACATATTACCAACTTCAAATTGCAAAGGCTTTCTCCCTTTATCAAAATAGCTCTTTTGCCTAGACTGCGCAACTCTTAGATTCTCTTATATTACTCTTACTTTTTCCTCTGCCTCGATTACCAAGTCTGGTCCAAATATTTTACGTTCTCCGGTTTGGGACCAACTCAAAGGAGTTCGACACCTTCGACCATACAAGGCCTCAAACGGTGCCATTTTTAAAATTGCTTGATAGCTATTGTTGTATGAGAACTCTGCTGGAGGTAAGAATTTTCGCAACTTTTGTCATAATGGATGACACAAGCTCTAAGTATGTCTTCAAGTATTTGATTTACTCTTTCGGTTTGCCCATCCGTTTAAGGATGGTAAGCTGAGCTTCGAATCAGTTTGGTGCCAAGAGAAGCTTGTAAGTGTTCCTAAAAATGTGCTACAAATTGAGGACCACGATCTGAAATAATCATCTTGGGTACTCCATGTAAGCAAACAATGCGAGCAAGGTAAATCTCGGCATATTTCTTGGCAGTGTAGGTAGTGTGTACCGGAATAAAATGTGCCGTTTTTGTGAGTCTATCCATGATAACCCATATGGAATCGTGCTTTTGGGAGGTGTTGGGAAATCCAACAATGAAATCCATACTTATATCTTCCCATTTCCATGATGGTATAGGCAAGGATTGAAGTGTACCGGCTACTTTCAACTGGCTAGATTTAACCCTCTGACATGTGTCATATTTTGAGACTTACTTGGCAATTTTCCTTTTCATTCTAGTCCACCAAATGTTTTGCCTAAGATCTTGATTTATTTTGCTACTACCCGGGTGAATAGAGAACTTGGAAAGATGTGCCTCATCAAGAATTTGTTTGCGGAGCTCATGATACTTTGGAACCACTATGCGAGATTCAAACCATAGAACTCCATTCTTGTCTTGGCAAAAACATTTATATTTCTCCTCTCCTTGAGAGAGTTTTTGCTTGATGATTTTAACACCTTCATCATGTAATTTTGTCATGATGATTCGATTGTGGAGGGTTGGTTCAATGGAAATGTGGTTTAGAATGCCTTGGGGAATTATTTCCAAATTGAGTTTCCTCATCTCATGATATAACGTTCCATTATAGAATTCTGCGGACAAGCAATTGCAATGAGCCTTGCGGCTTAGCGCATCTGTGACTACATTAGCCTTTCCTGGGTGATAGTGCACCTCAAGATCATAATCTTTGATCAATTCCAACCATGTTCTTTGTCCCATATTCAGATCAGCTAAGGAGAAGATATGTTTGAGACTTTTGTGATCATTGTAGATATTGCAATGAGTGCCCATAAGATAATGTCTCCAAATCTTTAAAGCATGAATGACAGCTACTAGCTCGAGATCATGTGTTGGATAATTCTATTCATGAGGTCGAAGAGCTCGTGAAGCGTAGGCAATGACTCGGTTATCTTGCATAAGCACACAACCAAGACCAGTGCCGGATGCGTCACAATAAACATCGAATGGCTTGGTGTTATCGGGTTGAGCCAAGACTAGTCAAGTGTTCACGAAGAGTGTGGAAAGCTTTTTCACATTTCTCGCTCCACACAAACTTCACTCCTTTCTTCAATAGTTCAGTCATAGGCTTAGCAATTCTAGAGAAGTCCGGAATAAAGTGGCGATAATAACCAGCTAAATCAAGAAAACTGTGAATCTGATGGACGGAGGTGGGAGGTTTCCATTCCATCACCTCTTGTACATTGCTAGGATCAACGGCTATGCCTTTGCTAGAAATAGTGTGCCCAAATATTTTACACTATTCAGCTAGAATTCACACTTGGACAACTTAGCATAGAGCTGATGGTCTCTAAGATGCTGGAGAACAATGTGTAGGTGCTTAGCATGATCTTCCTTATTCTTGGAATAAATAAGGATGTCATCAATAAAAACCACTATGAACTTGTCAAGCTTGGGCATGAATATCGAATTCATGAGATACATGAAGTAGGCAAGAGAATTTGTGAGACTGAAAGACATGACCAGATACTCATATAGCTCGTATCGTGTGGAAACGGTAGTCTTAGAGATATCATATAGACGAATCTTGATATGATGATGGCCAGAGCGAAGATCAATTTTTAAGAAGACTCTAGCTCCCACTAATTGATCGAAGGGAACATCAATGCGGGAAAGTGGATATTTATTTTTGATTGTCACCGTATTGATAGGTCGGTAGTCCACACACAGCCACAAACTATCATCCTTCTTCTTCACAAATAGGGCTGGGCAACCCCAAGGTGATGCACTAGGACGAAGGAAACCTTTATCTAAAAGTTCCTAAGTTGTAGTTTCAATTGGGCCAACTCTTTGGGTGGCATTCTATAGGGTCTTTTTGAGATAGGTGCAGTGCCTGGCTGCAGCTCGATAATAAACTCAATGTCCCTATCCGGTGGCATTCCTGGCAAATCATCTGAAAAATATCGGTGAACTCACATACCACTAGAATATCTTCTGGTTTGAATCATTCCATCATGAAAGCACATGAATTTATGTATTTCCAAGAAGGTTGGTAAAGAGTTGTGGCTCCGTGACTGGGTGAGTTTATTTCCACAGCTCGGGAAGAAATTTCTAATGTAACCCTATGCAGAGCCATCCAATTCATCCCCAAAATAATGTCCATGCCTTCCAGTGCCAAAAGGATAAGGTTAGTTTTGATAATTTTACTACCCAACTTGATTGGTACGTGCCTTATGATTTGGTTGGAAGCAATTTTACCACCTGGTGTTGATATCATGTTTGACCCTTTTGTGTGGCAAAAATCCAATCCCAATTTTGCACCGCATTTTGCACTAATAAAAATATATGATGCACCGGAATCAAATAATATAACTACAGGCTTGTTGTGGATAGAGAATATACCCGATATCACTGGTGCACCTTCTGGAAGATCAGCAAGTGTAGTGAAATTGATCCTTCCCTGCTGAACTTGAACAGTCTGTCTTTTTCCCTTGTTCTTATTGTTCTGATTAAAACCTTGCCCCTGATTTGGCTGCCTAGGCTCGGGGCATTCTCGTACAAAGTGGCTAGAACTTCCACAATTGAAACAACAATTTGCATTGCTTGGACGAGCTAGCTGCTGAGCAATTGGCCTTGGGCTAGTTTGTTGATGCATAGGGGGTCGTGCAATGCCCTGCTGCTGTGGGGGCCTAAAAACCCAACGCCCTTTTTGAGGGGGTCTTCTAAGGAGCTTTAGAAGTAGCATTCTGCACCAAATGATACCTCTGTGGCGGAGCACTAGAGGGTCTAGCTGGTGCCTTCCTCTTCTTTTCAGCTCGGTGAGTCATGATGCAATCTTCCTGAGTGATGGTCAAGTTAACCAGCTCATTATAAGTGTCTACCTTGATAGGGTTCAAGCGGTCCTTGAGCTTGGTACTAAAGCCTCTGCGGAAGCGATCACGCTTCTTAGCATCGGTGTTAGCGTGATAGCCCGCGTACTGACAAAGGTTATTGAAAGCCTAGGCATACTGGAGTACAGTGCGGGTACCTTGAGTAAGAGCCAAAAGTTCATTCAACTTCCACTCCATAAGCCCTTCTTGAATATGGTGGGCTCTGAAGGCATTCTTGAATTGTTCCCAAGTGACAACATGATTGGCTGGGAGCATGGCAAAATTGTTGTACCGCGAAGGTGCATGGTATCGTGAAGTTGTTGCGCGGCAAAGCAGGCCTTATTTGCATCAGAACATGGCACCACAAGTAGAGAAAACTTGGACTCGATTGTGCGAATCCAAGCATCCACATCTAAGGGCTCCTTCGTCTCGTAAAACAGAGGGGGTTGAGTGCCCAAGAAGTTTAGGTAGCCAGCAGCCTGAGGTTGGTAGACATTGTGCCCACCCGGTTGTTGCTGCTGGATCTGCTAAAACTCCTGCTGCCCTTGGACAAGCTGGCGGAGCAGTTCAGTCTAGGCAGCCATTACTTCAGCCATGTTGGGTGGTGTTGGCGGCTGCTACGGTTGTCCGCTACCACTAGCACCAAAACAGCTCGGGGTGTTCCGGGTCCCTTGAACCATCTGCCATGTGCAAATTTTTCATTAATTCGGGAATCCACAATAATTTCAAGGCTAAGTGTCATAAATGTGGAAGATTTAGAACTCCAGGACTCATAGACAAACTATGGATGGAATACTGCTGTTTGCAAGAAAAATTGTAACTTCTAGTCTGTTCATCCAAATCCTTACAAATTTTTGCAGTGACTAGGAAATTTAGTGGCCTACAACTTTGGTATTCAACTCAGAGGCTAAATCAATTGCCAATGTGGTTGATAAATTCATTCTTTGCTTCTTCTATTTTGGCTGTTTTTCAGCAGGCCGACCTATAGTATTTTGCCTATAACTCTAACTATGAGAGTCTAATGGTGCTGAAAATTTGTCAGTGATTAGTTCAGGCAACTCCTTATAACTTTGGTATTCAACTACATCTCCGACTACTTGTTGTCGGTCAAAACCCATCGGCGAGCAGTGACGGGCAACACGAAGAGCCGGGAGGCTCCCGGAACTGCTGGTGGGCCCTGGTCCCTCGGTCAACGGCCTGAGATCCGGCACACGTCCTGGCTTCGAGGTCGCTAGGCGTGCCACCTGACCTTGTACATGATCAGGAAGGTGCTATGTGTTAGTTTCCTACATACACAGACACACATAAACATCAGTCCGAGCCATGATCGGCTCATCGGATGCTTCTGGCATCGGCTGTAAAGAGCCGATTGTGTTCAATACCGGATCGGATCTATAAATAAAGCGTACACGTCTGATGATAAAATAAATCTTGCCCTGTAAACCTTAAGCTAATCCAATCTACAACGGTTAAAGCTTTCACTGCATAATCGGAACATCCTACACGTGATCGAGCCTAACAAATACACGAGGTAACGAAATAAGAACCTAAACAGAGGCCTAAAAAATGCCGATTCCCGGAATAATCTCCTTTTAAGCTGCCATAAGACATCAAACATACTGCCGGAATCTTCAACCCGTTTGAAGGGCCTAATTATGCAGATATTAAACTAAATCTTTGATAATTAAAGACTAACCATAACAGATTAAATCTACTAAACAAGAACAGAGCAAGAAGGCTGCCTTCACATCCGAGATCGGGCACAACGACAGCTGAACATTTATAGGTAACAAAGGATGCACGATTCAAGCCTGGAAGGACTAATGTTACTCTATGCATGTTAAGATAACTAGTGTTACTCGCCATCAACAATGCTTCAGAACGAGAAACACAAAAAGGTGGGTAAGCATATACGATGCCGCCCCGATCACGCAAGGCATGATCGGGGCTGCACGGCACTTACCAGAGAAACCCTAGAATAGGGGAGGCGATGCGCCGAGAGTTGTTGATGAATGATTCATCTTATTGTTTACCCATGATACATATTTATAGTCCGTAGACTTTCCTTTCCTAACCAACCTTAACCAAACACGACACAAATCTTGACTATCTCTATCTAAACTGTTTAAACATACATACCTATCTAGATACACGGTCACCTTGGGCCCAAAACATCTGCATAGGGTCCGATTTGCAAGCCCATTATAACGATCCTTCAAATCCATCTTGCTCCACGGCCCACTTTCCAGCCTATCTAAATTATGGCGATAACACATGCCCCTCTAGTTTCACAATGATAATTTCGAAACCATCTCCTTTTAACCGCCTCGACTCTTCGACTTCTGAAATTTGTACAGACGTGCCTCTTCAACTTCCAGGGGATGTGACCGCTCTGCATCAGGCTCCTTGGGAACCGTTATAGTGCCGATTCACTTCACCTTCCACTTTGCCTTTATAAACTTACCCCCGGCAACTTTCTCAATCGTCTTCTTTCTTCAGCCACTGGCAGCCACATCTAAACCAATCTTTCTTCCTCTTGCAATGGCTTCTTCCTCTTCCTCCGCCTCTTCTACTGTTTCCTTCAAATATGAATCCTCCCGAGAGCCCAGTCCGGAATATGATCTGATAGCCGCCTACGAGATCCTTGGCCCCCTGCATTGGGATGCAGAGGAATGGGACTTCCAATCCTGGTCAGAGGATGATGAATCCCTGACCGATGGCGAAGATCTCACACTACTCCTCGGAGCCGAGCTGGAGGAAGATGACAAAGGCGACGCATCCTGGGAAGAAGAACTCTCCCCTTCGGAAGAAAAAGCCGATTCCTTCTCAACTGAGGAAGATTCGGTAACAGGAAACTTCCTCCTTGGCGAGTCATCAGAAGATGCCGCTGAGGACAACGAAGACACCAAAGATGAAGGCGACTTCACCAGCAGCAGCAGCGGAGATGATGATAGCAACAGCAGCGGTGACGATAGTGATGTGAGCACAGCTCCGCCGACCAAGCGCCACAAGACCTTCGGCGTCTACTGGTGGTAAACTGTAGCACTAAGCCGATAGATCGGCTCTAGGAGCAATCGGCTCCTCTTTTGTACTTACTCCCTTGTTGTAAATAAAATCTCCTTTTCCGTCCATGATTTCTTTAAACAAAACGGTCCATTAAGAGCCGATGGCAACGCATCGGTTCCCTTCCTCAAAATATGCCGATCCGAATTCGAACCGGTTCTTCAATTCATTTCATTCTCCACCTAAATCCAAATCCTTCTCCAAAATAGATCTCTAAAGATTCCCCAAATCCAGGTTACCTTCCAAAAATCCCCTTCACTCATAAACCCAAGCCACGAAATTCTCCCTTGAGCCTCATAATACGCTCTTGATCCTGCACCACAAACCCTAGATCTGTTCCCCGAGTTCTTGACTTCATCAAGGTTCCCGATGACGGAGTCTTCGAACACTGGCGCGAATATCTTCGGTCTGAAGGTAAAACTCCGACCTCTGTTAATTTAATGCAGTAATCACAAGATTCCTTGCGCTGTTAAATGACCCCTTCTTCGACTACTTTGTCTTTCGTGGGTTTTTTCAGGCTTCCGATATCCTCTTACCGCATCCTTCTTCCCCAATTCTTTCTGTCTTGGGCCTCGTTCTTACGAGAAGCCCATAGATCTGATTTCTTGCGAGGCTAATCGAATCCCCTTCGTAAGACATAGATCTAGACTCTTGGTCCCATAGCCTTCATGCTTGGCCGAATCATCTCGAGGGCTGGGTAACTTGGTATAATAGAGTAGCGAACACCTACCAGCCTACATGGGAATCCATAGGGATAGCTGATGCTTTGTCTCTATCTCTTTCTCCTCTCGAAAAGGATGAGAACCTTCTGAAGACCATCGGCTACTTTTGGTCTGACGCCTTAAACTGTTTCCTATTTGGACATGGTCCAATGACTCCAACCCTTCTAGATGTTATGATGATCACTGGTCTAGATATCTCATCAACCTGTCCCTCTGCTTATAGACTATCTGAAGTTCCTTTCAAACTATCCTCCAAAGCAGAGTGCACGAACTAGGGAGCATATTTGAACCAACACCTGAAAACAAAAGGGCCTGTGTCAGAGAAGGAGCATACAACCTTCTTGAATCTTTGGCTAGAACATTTTCTCTTCTATGGTCCTTCGCTTGCTCCAACCAAGAACTATCTTCCCTTGGTGTATGAACTGGCCAAAGGTCATACCATTGCCCTTGGTAAATTATTCCTTGGGGAAATCTACAGATACCTTCATCTGATGTCCTTGAGCCTTCTTTCCTACAAAAAACTTAGGACTGGTGGTCCCTGGTGGTTCATCCAGCTATGGGCTCACCTTTACTTTCAAGATTTTATCCCAAACTTTCCCTCTCTGGCCAACAACTCTTTTCTGGACCAAAGTGGGAGGCAAATCCGATGCACCAGCTTCGGACAGGCCTTGTACAATCTTCCTGGTGGCAAGTTAAATCCTTCAGATGCCTCACGATGGTTTAAGATTTTTTACAAAGGCCTGGACAACCCAATCTTCCTCCTCTATGCTGAGTCTGAAATCTTTAAGAGCTTAGCCATGTTCCGATTGGCTGATTTTGCCAACGATATCGACACCAGGCGCCTGTACTCTATCATGATTCGTCATTGCCTCCTCCTAATCAGCATGAGCACCTCCAACCGGATCATCAAACTGGGATATGTATTTTACCAGCCAGTCGTAGCAGCCCGGCAATTTGGTCTTGGGCAAGTGCCTCCACATTCCCTCCTTCATCATTTGACATCAAATAGGGTGGACCTTCCTGATGCCGTCACCACCCAAAGATGCTATAGTCTATTTTCAGACCTTTTCATCCCAATTCCTGTTGACCTTGCCTTTGTTTCTTCGGTTGTCGACTTCGAGGACTGGTGGTTAATGTGGAAGACTCATGTTTTCCGGAGAGCCTTGGGGCTGATGCTGCAGCAGATTCACACTAAGTATGAAATCCCTGAAGGAGAGGTATTACCGTCCGCCTATCGTTTCTCCTTTTGACCTCACTGAATTTTTCTGATTCCATTTACTCTTTCTGCAGCAGGAGGATGGCCCAAAGCCCAATAATGATGATGGATCTGTCTTCCAGTTCTCGCCAATTGCCCCTGTGGTTCTCTTTGGCAAAAACACACCTCCTCCTTCAAAAAGTATCATGCAGATCCAGCCCAGCACCACAAAGCTGACCCCCAAGCGGAGACGATCTTCTGACGCTGTTGCCCCCCAGGCTCATGCTAAGACGAGGAAGGTGCTTGTTAGGAAAATCCGGAAAGCAGCTCGGCCATCTTCTCCCAGTCAAGAAGCTCCAGCTGCTAGCCAGGTTTGGATCACCTCTTTCGTAATTGACCTTCTGTTCATGTATATTTTTTTCAATTACATTCCCTTTTCTTGCAACCCGTCGTCGTGGACATTTCCAGTGGGGAGGAACCCCCATGCCAAAAAGACTCAGCTTCAGAAGTTCCAGAGGACATGGAAGTGCCTATCAATGCTCTGATTACCCTTCGTGATCCTGACCCAACGGCTCTGGAAGGCCTTTCGGCGCTGATTGATGCTTCGGTCACCCTAGAAGATCTGCAGGAGCCGGTTGTGGCCGCATCGGTCATTAGCTCCTCTCTGGAGAGGCCAGCTGTCACCTCGGTGACTGCTAATCTTCATTCGAAAGGGACGCGCCTGCCAGAGCTGACTGGTGCTACGTCGGCAGCCGCTCCTCCTTCTAAAAGGGTGAACCCTCAAGAGCCGACCTTCACTTCTCCCGCTGTCAACGTTCCTCCTCCAGAAGGGACGCGCCTTCAGGAGCCGATCGCTTCTTCATCGGCTGTCGCCACTTATCTCCCAGGACAGGTATGTTTTACCCCCCAGATCATTTTCGTTCTTTTCTGTGCTGCTCTACTCACATGCCTCCCTTCAGGGCCTGAACCTCTTCGAACTGCTTGTGTTTGATCCTGCATCCATTGGATCGGCCATATTAGAAGCCAATGATCCTCAACCGGATTCGACCAGAGTCTCCAGTCAGCTTCTCTGTGTGAAGGACCTTTTGTCAGGTTCGATTGACGCCCTGGTCCAGGATTCTAGTGCGGTAAAGCAGATCCTCGAGGAGATCATCTCTCAGCTTCCCGTGGCTCTTCAAGTCAAGCTCTAGCCGGTCGGGCACCTCCCTTCCTTTCGGGCAAGAGTAGCTCAAGCTCATCATAGGATTGAGACCCGTCGCTCTCAAACACCCTTGAGGGCCAACATTGCCAAGAGGTGCCTGTCGGTCAACGAGAAGAAAGCTGTTCTGGACGCTAAGGTTGACACATCTGCTCCCACTCAACGGCTTCTTCTTCTGGAGAAGGACCTAGAAGAACTTAAGGCTAGAGTCCGGGCCATCGAGCAGCGCATTCAGGAAGAGAAAGACCTTATTGCCAGCTCCGAACGGGAAGCAGAAGCCCTGACCGCTCAACTGAAGGTGGATCTGGCCGAGTTGAGTGCTTTGAGTAAGCAGGTGATGCCAGGAGTGGACGAGGAGGACGAAGCAGTGATTGCTGAAGTTGATCGTGTCCATCTCGATGTCATCGCTGCCATCGATGAGTTTCTCCAGCAGGCTTGCTCCTTTAACAGATAAACTTGTATGTGTACATTTTCAACCCTAAAGTCGATGGTCACACATCGGCTGTTTGATGGTCCCAATATGTTGGGCACTTCAAAAAAATCTAGAGTCGATGGTCTCACATCGGCTATTTTGAAAACTTAGTGTGTTGGGCATGAAATGCTTTTCTTTATTATGTGGGCTGACTGTACGCATCGGCCTTCTTTCCTTGCTTTCATTTTGGCACACGTTACCAGTTTTGCATATATGAGCCATCGGGTCTTGTCGGTTTGTACCCTTCCACGCAGCTTCGGCACTCCCTTATTCAGGCCCGTTGGTCGCATCGGCTTTATCACTCATCATCCCATATGCTCGGGAAGTATCTCTTGAGATGTTGACCGTTGACCGCCACCGGGAACTTGACGCCGTCTAATTTTTCAAGCATATATGCATTCCCAGATAGAACTTGGTCAACCCTATATGGCCCGTGCCAGTTTGGGGACCACTTGCCATACGCTGCATCTTTAGTTCCCAATGGTAGTACTGCTTTCCAAACCAGATCTCCTACCTAGAATTCCTTCGGCTTGATCTTCTTATTGTACGCGCGGGCGACTTTGGCCTTATTTTCTTTGATCTTCTCAAGTGACCAAAGCCTGAGCTCCGTGAGGTCCTCAACATTATCATTCATCAGAGTAGCATATTCTTCAGCTGTTAAGTCATTCTGGAACTCTACGCACCTCGATCCGGCCGTAATTTCCCATGGTAAAACAGCCTCCTGCCCATAGACTAGGTGATAAGGGGAAGTTTTCGTCGCCCCATGGCAAGATATACGGTATGCCACAATGCCTCTGATAAGACTTCGTGCCAACGCCTAGGGTACTCATCAATCTTCCTCTTAATCAACTTGATGAGGCTCTGATTGGATGCTTCAGCTTGTCCATTTGCCTGGGCATAGTATGGAGACGACTTGATCAACTTGATGCCCATGTCGGCGGCAAACTTCTTGAATTCCTCTGAAATAAAGACCGAACTCCATCTGTTGTAATAGTCTGAGGGATCTTGAAAGTACGCCTAGAGGGGGGGGGGTGAATAGGCGATCGTCGCTTAAAACCTGCACACAAAAACTCAGCCCGAGGCTGCCTGGCGGACTGTCCGCTGGGAGTGTCCGCTGGGAGGTCTCGGGAAAGGAATGCAATCTTTCGAAGAATAAAACTTGTATTCCAAAATCTACTTGAATAGAAAGACTCTAATACAAGTGAGAAACACTAAATGCGGAAGCAATCTAGCACAAAGTAAGTACACAAGTAGATCGGGCAAGAATACTAGACGTTGGTAAGAATAACAAAAACACAAGAATGAAGTAAGATAATCAAGTACAAGAGACACAAGATTTGCACCCGAGGTTCGAATCCACTCAAGGATTCTACATCCCCGTTGAGGAGTTCACAAAGGACCGGGTTCCTCTCAACCCTTTCCTCTCTCAAGCAACCACAAAGGTCAAACTTGAGCTTTTCACTAGCAACAAGGGTAATAGAAACTTCTCAAGACAACCACACCACGAGTTGGTTGTTCTTGAGCACCACTAACCGTCTAGGAGCCAAGCTCGAAGAGTAATAGATGTGGAAAGTGATGGAGAGTGCCAAGAGATGCCCAAGACAGGTGAAACTCTTGGGAAGAACTTGAATCTTGCTTGGATCTTGCTCAAACCCAACCCTAGACCAAAGATTTGGAGTGGGGAAGCTAGGGTTTCACTTTGGGGAGCTTTGGAGTGTTTAGGATGTGCTTGAGACTCGGTTTCACTGGTTAGGCAAGAGTTGTTTCTCGTTTTGGGGGTCGTGGGGTATTTATTTGGTCTCACTGGAAACTAGCCGTTAGGCAGTTTTTAGTGACCTGGAGGACTGTCCGCCAGGCCTGGCGGACTGTCTGCCAGGAGCTCTCAGGCTTAGGCTGATTTAGCGACCTGGCGGACTGTCCACCAGTCCTGGCGGACTGTCCGCCAGGAGCTCTCGGATTTGCATAAATTCCTACAGGACTTACACTCCAGATTTGATTTATTGGAGATCTTCCACACACTTTCCACATCCCCCTTGATAGTACAGTATACCTAAACTCAAGAAAACATAAAACAAATAATTTTCTCCGCTTGCAACTCTTTTCTTGATCCGGTACCGTTCTCCAACTTTGAATGATCGTCGAGATTCACTTCTTTTCTTTTCTCCTTTTTGGTTTCTTTGACCCCTGCTTATTATACTCAATTGAAACATTAGATACTCATTTAGGTTGTTATTAATCACCAAAATAGGTCATTAGGCCTAGATGCACTTTCAATCTCCCCCTTTTTGGTGATTGATGACAACCCAAATGAATCAATAAAATCAATGAATTCAATAGAGCTTGAGTAAATATATATGTGATGAGCTCCCCCTAAATCTATGCATCCACAAGATATACATGAACTCTATTTCATAATGAGCATACCAAACAAAGTTATAGCACCATGATGAGATATAGTCAAGACTAGATAATCATAGATAAGCAATAGGTTCACAAGCATAGCATAGCATCATCCATAAATAAGTTATTACAAGCAAACGTAGTTCAAATACGAGACAAGGAAAATAACACATAGTCTCACATACATCCAAATATCCAAATAAGTTTTTGACGACACTCAAGCTCACCACGACTCTAAGAACACATGCTAGGATACAATCTTTTCTCCCCCTTTGGCATCAAGCACCAAAAAGAGAAAAGACAAATGGAAGCTGGGAGCAGCAATCACTCATTATCCTCCTCCTCATCATCATCATCGTCACCTACATCATATTGCTTCCACTCAGCTGGAAGGTCCCTAGGAGGAGAAGGTGGAAACGCGGGCCAATCTGTCTCCTCAATGCCAAGGTGGCGCTCAATCCTGTTGATGCTCTGTTGATTTGCCCGAGCGTGAGCGCGAACTACATCATTGGTGTTGCGGCATACCTTGAAGAGAGCCTTCAAGCCATGAATAAAAGCGTTGCCTTTCTTGTGAGGACGAGCCCTAGAAGTGGAGGGCATCGCTGAAGTGGAGGGCATATCCGTAGTGGGCTGGGGTGGAGAATGAGCTGATGGTGGAGACTCGCCTTCAGGTGGAAATTCTTGCTCCTTGGGAGGCTGTGGACAATATGGTGCATGGACCGTGTCATATCCAAACTCCATTCCCGTCATGGCATTAATCATCCTTTGGATGTATGGAGCATAGATAACTAGATTACTGCCATGATGGAGCATGTACCTCAACTCCATCCAGAAAAAGTGAAAGACACTGAAGGGCCGGTGATCAAAGTCCATAGCCAAGAGAAGCAACTTGACCGTACCATGTATCTTGGTGCGATCACCCCTCTTGGGAGTCAAGGTCTCTCGGAATATCCTGTTCATGATCTCCATATATGGATGTAGTCCATGAGTCGTCGCTAAATCCGGATCCTCATCCCGATAGAGAGTCATAAGAGCTTCATCCGTTGGATTAATCTCATCATGAATCTCCATCTCATCTAGAGTGTCATCAAGCTTGAGGATAGTTGCAAATTGCTTGTATGAAACCCATAAAGCACGCCCTTGAAGATTGAAATGAATAAAGGACGTCTTGCCCTCACCTTCAAACCAAGCAGTGGAGCAAAATTGAGCAACTAGCTCATTGTTCCAATTTTGGTTGAGGGCCAAGGATTCATAGAGGCGTTTCTTCTCACATTCTCTTATGACCAAGTCAAAAGTAGGATTATTTTTCTCACTCATTTCAACCTAATTGATGTACTTGGAGATGGTGATAGCATTCTTCTTCTCAATAAAGACGGATATGTACCAATCAGCTTGGAATTTGCTCCAAAACCTCCTATCCGTGATATACTTCTCATAATCATAATAATTTTCTCTTCTTTCTTTGAAGACAGCACCTCCTTGCTTTGTGGTGTAATCAATTTTCTTCACTCCAACTTCACCAAAGTTGATCCTAGTATACTCCGATCTGTGCATGATGTACTTGCGGTAGGGTTGGAGTGGAGGATAGTCATCAAAGAGAGGAACCGATTCTTGAGGTCCAGCTTCATGTGGAGGAGCAGCCCTTTGACCTCTACGGCTCGATGCCCCATGGCTAGAACCACACATTTGGCTAGCACGACTAAGCGGAATTTTGCGAGTTGGCTTCTTTGGGCGCTTAGGTGGAGGAACGACTTCCACTTCTTCAATCTCATCCGAATTTGAGTTGGAGGCGGCATCATGCATGAATTTGGTCCTCCTCTCATGCACCATCTGGACATGTATAGGAAGCATATTAATTGATTAGAAGTAAAGAAAGAATGAGTGTTAACAAACACGGGAGTAGGCGGGAAAAGACAGAATAGACCCTTCCTGGCGGACTGTCCGCGAGGCCTGGCGGACTGTCCGCCAGGAAGGTTCGGTTTTGAACCTTCCCGCGAAATCACGCGATGTTAAGCACTAATTTGCTAAGGCTCAAACTTTGTAGGCATATTCTAGATGATAATGGAAGGCTAGAAACAAATTTTGAACAACTTGGGATGGATAGATTTGGAGATCGGGTTGAATCAAAGTTTTAGGCATGAAATGAGCATGAACAAGTGAACTTTAAACCTAGCCATCCATTCTTCAAGATTTTCAAGGAATAGCATGATCTACTTAGCAGGAATCCAAGGCTAAAAGCATTCCTCAAGATATGCATCGAGTAGAGAGATCGATGGAAGATTGCATATACCTTGTTCTTGCCCTAGGTTGGACGAAAGAGGTTCCAAAGAGTGGAAATCCAAGGGAGGAGGTCCTTGCTGCACGAAGAGGAGCTTCCCTTGCCGTGGAGGGGTTGAGGCCTTGGTTCCACGGACAATGGAGGTAGTGTCCGTGGGGCGGAAGAGAGAGTGAGGGAGGTGGTGTCCGTGGAGAAGAAGATGGGTTGGTTATGTTGGTGAAGAGTGAATGAGGAGCCACACCCAAGGAATATGACCTCTTAGCATCTTACCCCGGATAAGAGACAATGGGCCCACAAGAGAATCACGAGAGATACAAGAAATTGGTCAGCCTGGTTGACTGGACCCGAAGCCTCCTGGCGGACTGTCCGCCAGGCCTGGCGGACTGTCCGCCAGGAGCCCTCAGCCAGCAACACACTCCTTTCTCACGTAACCTATCCAATTATTCAAATAACTTAGAGAGTATATTGGATGTATATGATATAGGACATTTGGGATATAATATATGGTTTTTCAAGAGAACATCATATAAAATGACCATGTTAACCAACTCGATCCAAACGATCAAGAAAATCCAAGATTTTTACAAACAAAGCATGCATTATTTTGAAAATCATTTTGTTTTAAAAGTTTACCACTAGACAAGCAGGTGTGCAACACTTCATTCCACATTTCTAGAATCAATGATGTTTAGCTCATTCCTTAATGCACATAATCTTTTCTCATCTAAGGGTTTGGTGAAGATATCGACTACTTGGTCATTTGTTCTCACATGAGAGATCTCTATGTCTCCTTTAAGATTATGATCTCTCAAGAAATGATGCCGGATATCTATGTGTTTGGTTCTAGAATGCTCACATGGATTTTTGGCAATTTTAATGGCACTCTCATTGTCACATAGGAGTAGAACACGGTTAAAGGTATAACCGTAATCCTTTAGAGTTTGTCGCATCCACAAGAGTTGAGCACAACAATGTGAGGCTGCAACATACTCCGCTTCGGCCGTGGAAAGAGCTACGGAATTTTATTTCTTGGATGCCCATGATACAAGGGACTTACCCAAAAATTGGCAAGTCCCGGATGTGCTTTTCCTATCAATTTTGCATCCGGCATAATCCGCATCGGAATAGCCAACTAGTTTGAAATTTGAACCTTTTGGACACCAAAGACCTAGGTGAGATGTATGAACTAAATATCTCACGATTCTTTTAACAGTCTTTAAATGGCATTCCTTAGGGTTTGATTGGAATCTTGCACATAAACAAACGCTAAGCATAATATCGGGCCTAGATGCACAAAGGTAAAGCAATGAGCCAATCATGGATCGATGTACCTTTTGATCCACGGATTTCTTCAATGTCAAGATCAAGGTGTCCATTTGTGCCCATGGGGATCTTGATTGGCTTTGCATTCTCCATATTAAACTTCTTGAGTATGTCATGTGTGTACTTGGTTTGGCATAGGAATGTCCCTTCCTTGAGTTGCTTGACTTGAAATGCTAGGAAGAAGTTCAACTCTCCCATCATAGACATCTCAAATCGCTTGATCATTGTTTGACAAAACTCATCACAACAAGCTTTGTTAATAGAACCAAATATAATATCATTGACATATATTTGGCAAACAAATAAATCATCACCGGCTCTTCTAGTGAATAAAGTGGAGTCGGCTTTTCCAATTTTAAAACCATTTTCAATGAGAAAATCCCTAAGACATTCATACCATGCTCTAGGAGCTTGCTTAAGCCCATAGAGTGCCTTATGGAGTTTGTAAACATGGTTAGGATACGCTTCTTCCTCAAACCCTGGTGGTTGCTCTACATATACCTCTTCCTTGATTAGGCCATTCAAAAATACACTTTTGACATCCATTTGATAGAGCTTAAAGTTATGGTGAGTAGCACGAGCAACAAGAATGCGAATTGACTCTAGCCTAGCTACGGGTGCAAAAGTTTGATCAAAATCCAAACCTTCGACTTGTGAATAACCTTTTGCCTCAAGTCGTGCTTTGTTTCTTGTCACTACACCATGTTCATCTTGTTTGTTGCGGAACACCCACTTGGTTCCAACAACATTTTGCTTGGGTCGCTCCACCAATGACCACACTTCATTTCTTTTGAAGTTGTTGAGTTCCTCTTGCATGGACGTTACCCAATCCGCATCTTGTAGAGAATCTTCCACCTTAAGAGGTTCAAGAAAAGAAACAAAGGAGTAATGTTCACAAAAAGTAGCAACACGAGAACGAGTAGTTACTCCCTTTGCAATGTCACCAAGGATGTTGTCCATGGGGTGATCCCGTTGAACACTTTGATGCACCCTAGGATGTGGCACTTGATTTCTTGACTCCTCTTGTTCATCATCCTTTTCTTCTTCATCTTGTTCAACACCTCCCCCTTGATTATTGCCATCTTCTTGATGATCATCATCTTGAGTTGGAGGAGATGCTTTGTTTGAAGATTGTTGACCTTGATCATTGTTTGATTCCTGAGGTCGTACATCTCCAATTGACATGTTCCTTAAGGCGGCATTTGGAGCTTCTTCATCATCTAATTCATCAAGATCAACTTGCTCTCCTTGAGAGCCATTAGTCTCATCAAACACCACATCACATGAGATTTCAACACATCCGGAGATTTTGTTGAATACTCGATATGCACGTGAGTTTGAATCATAACCAAGTAAAAAATCTTCCATAGCTTTAGGAGCAAACTTAGAACTCTTAGCTTTCTTGTTGAGAATATAACATTTGCTTCCAAAAACTCTAAAGTATGAAACATTAGGTTTGTTACCGGTGAGAAGCTCATAGGGAGTTTTCTTTAGTAGACGATGAAGATATAGCCGGTTGATGGCATGACAAGCGGTGTTGACCGCTTCCGCCCAAAACCGGTCGGAAGTCTTACACTCATCAAGCATTGTCCTTGCCATCTCAATGAGTGTGCGGTTCTTCCTCTCCGCCACCCCATTTTGTTGAGGTGCATAGGGAGTGGAGAATTCATGCTTGATTCCTTCTTCATCCAAGTAGTCATCTACTTGAGTGTTCTTGAACTCACTCCCGTTGTCGCTTCTAATCTTCTTGATTCTTAAGTTGAACTCATTTTGAGCTCTCCTTAAGAACTTCTTGAGAACCTCTTGAGTTTCACTTTTATCATGCAAAAAGAATACCCAAGTGAAACGTGTATAATCATCAATAATGACTAAGCCATATTTGTTACCGCCGATGCTTATGTAGGCAATAGAACCAAACAACTCCATATGAAGTAGTTCCAATGGTCTACTTGTTGTCATAATGTTCTTGGCGGGATGGCTTGACCCAACTTGCTTTCCTGCTTGACATGCTCCACAAGGCCTATCTTTCTCAAACACAACGTTGGTTAGTCCAATGACATGATCACCTTTTAGGAGCTTGTGAAGATTTTTCATACCAACATGGGCTAGGCGGCGGTGCCACAACCAACCCATGTTGGACTTTGTGATTAAGCATGTATCAAGTTGAGCTTTATCTTTGGTGAAGTCCACTACATAAAGCTTTCCCTTTAATACACCCTTAAATGCAATTGAACCATCACTTCTCCTAGAGACGATCACACCCTCATCAGTAAAAATACAATTGTAGCCCATGTTACAAAGTTGTGATACGGATAATAAGTTGTAGTCCAAGGTTTCAACAAGAAAAACTTTTGAAATGAAATGTTCGGAAGATATAGCAATGTTACCGACACCCAAAACTCTGCCTTGGCTGTTATCGCCAAAGGAGATTAAGTCAGTTGGATCGTCATTCTCTTCATAAGTTGAGAACATGCTTCTTTCTCCGGTCATGTGGTTTGTGCATCCACTATCAATGATCCACTTCGATCCACCGGAGGCATAGCCCTGCAAACAAGTTTAGGCTTTGTTTTTAGGTACCCAAATTTGCTTGGGTCCTCTCACATTAGTCACAAGTGATTTGGGCACCCACACACAAGTCTTTGGACTCTTGCGGTGTGTCCCAACATATTTAGCAAAGACTCTACCAAAATTGTTCCTCATAATCACATATGATGCATTAAACTCATGGAAATGCATAATAGGAAGTTTTGATGCAGTAGAGAAATTGGGACGGGAGGCCGGAAATCTGCCACCCGAGGGTTCCTGGCGGACTGTCCGCTGGGTCCTGGCGGACTGTCCGCCAGGCACTCTCGGGTGCCTAGCTCCGGGAGCGATTTTCCTACTTGTTGCTTCCTTTACAAACTTAGGGAACTCATGCCGATTGATCTTGATTCTTGCATTATGCTTTTCAAAACATTGAAAACCAATACCATCCTTGATGTTGGGACGTCTCGAGTTCAAGTATGCACCTCTTACATATTTGAGTTTTTCCTCCTCAAGATCCTTCTTCTTTTGTTGTGCCTCACCTTCTAAGAATGTGATCTTGACTTTCAAGCTTTCAATCATCTTTACATTAGTAGCACAAGCATCAACATCAATATCCTTGCATCTAAGGCATGATTGTGCTATGGAGGGATTAATTGATGGGTCATGTTGAGATGTTGAGGCATTGGACAAGAGAGTATCAAATTGCAATTCAAGGCTTTTGTTTAAGCAAATAAGTTCATCTTGAAGTGCAACATTTGCACTCTTGAGACTAGTGTTAGTCTCCTTGCTTTCCACAAGTTCCTTGTCCAAGGTCTTATATTTTTCTTCTTGCTTGGTTATGAGCTCCTTGAGCTCAAGGTTTCTCTTCTTTTCAAGAATGAGCAAGTCCTCTTGTTTCTCAAGGAGATTATTCTTCTCATTTAACTCTTCCATGAGTTCATTAAACTTAGCAATAGCATTTTTATCTAGATTCTTGAGCATGACAATCATATCAATATCATTATCATTTCCACTAGAGCTACTAGATGAACTTTCATCATCACTAGTGGTGTACTTAGGAGAAGAACATGGGATGATTTTTACCTTTCTTTTACCTCCCCTTGCCATAAGACAAGTGTGAGTGATGTTTTTCCCATCCTAGAGGTTTGAGAAGAGAGAAGTCTTGTTAAAGGCAAGTGTGGCCACTTTTTCTTCACGCGAGTTGGAGCTCTCATCATCGGAGTCCCACTCCTTGCCAAAATGTGCTTCACCACTTTGTTTCTTCTTGAAGAACTTCTTGTCCTTGGTGAAGTACTTCTTCTCCTTGTTGTCCTTCCTCTTCTCTTCCTTGTCCTCTTTCTTCTCATATGGGCAATTTGCAATGAAGTGCCTACTCTTGCCACAATTATAGCAATTTCTTTTTGTCCTTCTTTTGGAGCTCTCATACCTCTTGTTGCCCTTGTAGTTGCGGTTTCTCATCAATTTGTTGAAGTTCTTCATGAGAAGAGCCATGTCATCATCATCAAGACTTGAACTATCGCTATCATTGTCACTTGATGAGGATTCTTGCACTACTTTCTTGCTCTTCTCCTTCTTGTTTGCCTTGAGGGCAATATCTTGCCCTCTTGAGGTTGAGGTTCCCTTGGACAAACTCTTCACATACTTGGTTTCACTTTCCATCATCTCATGGTTGATAATCTTGCCAAGTACTTCTTCCGGTGTCATCTTCTTGTAGTTGGGACTCTCCCTTATCAAGGTACATAAGATTATGTTCCTTACCGAAAATGCCCTAATCATCCTCTTGACCACTTCATGGTCGGTCCACTTCTTGCTTCCAAGACTCCTCACTTGATTGATCATCTTCTTGAGCCTTGTGTACATCTTTTGGGGGGTTTCATCATCCAACATGGCAAACCTCCCAAGTTCTCCTTCAATCATCTCAATTCTTGCTTTCCGAATGGTCTTGGTGCCTTCATGTGCCACTTTGAGAGTATCCCATATCTTCTTTGCACTTTGCAATCCATCCACTTTATCAAATTCCTCTCTACTCAAGGATGAAAGGAGGATGGTTGCGGCTTGAGCATTACGGTGTAACAATTGTTGCATAGTTGGTCCAAAGCTTTCATCGTCACTCTCCGGTTGCTCAATACCTACACAAACAATCTCCCAAAGACTAGGGTGAAGAAAAAACAAGTGCCATCTCATGTTAGTCCTCCATTGAGAGTAGTTAGTTCCATCAAAGTGTGGGGGTGTTCCAAGAGAAACGGAAAGAAAATTGTTATTGGAACTCATGTTATCATAGTTAAAAGGAGTGCGAGAGTAGTTAGAAGTAACCGATTTTCTTCTTCTTTCTTCTCTTGATGTAGATGGACCCTTCATCACTACTTGATGTTGAGGATGAGGATGACTCAATCACTATTCTCTTGCTCTTGCTCTTACTCTTTTTCTTATGATCTCCACTCTTCTTGGAGCAATCGGATACATCGAACTTGGCGTTATCATCTTCCTTGTGCATCTCATCTTCTTTGCCCTTATTCTTCTCAAGACTCTTGTGTGAATCTACTCCGGCCATGATCTCCTCGAGTTGTTAGACTCAAATTTGAGGAACCAGGCTCTGATACCACTTGAAAGTACGCCTAGAGGGGGGGGGGTGAATAGGCGATCGTCGCTTAAAACCTGCACACAAAAACTCAGCCCGAAGCTGCCTGGCGGACTGTCCGCTGGGAGTGTCCGCTGGGAGGTCTCGGGAAAGGAATGCAATCTTTTGAAGAATAAAACTTGTATTCCAAAATCTACTTGAATAGAAAGACTCTAATACAAGTGAGGAACACTAAATGCGGAAGCAATCTAGCACAAAGTAAGTACACAAGTAGATCGGGCAAGAATACTAGACGTTGGTAAGAATAATAAAAACACAAGAATGAAGTAAGATAATCAAGTACAAGAGGCACAATATTTGCACCTGAGGTTCGAATCCACTCAAGAATTCTACGTCCCCGTTGAGGAGTCCATAAAGGACCAGGTTCCTCTCAACCCTTTCCTCTCTCAAGCAACCACAAAGGTCAAACTTGAGCTTTTCACTAGCAACAAGGGTAATACAAACTTCTCAAGACAACCACACCATGAGTTGGTTGTTCTTGAGCACCTCTAACTGTCTAGGAGCCAAGCTCTAAGAGTAATAGATGTGGAAAGTGATGGAGAGTGCCAAGAGATGCCCAAGACAGGTGAAACTCTTGGGAAGAACTTGAATCTTGCTTGGATCTTGCTCAAACCCAACCCTAGACCAAAGATTTGGAGTGGGGAAGCTAGGGTTTCACTTTGGGGAGCTTTGGAGTGCTTAGGATGTGCTTGAGACTCGGTTTCACTGGTTAGGCAAGAGTTGTTTCTCGTTTGGGGGTCGTGGGGTATTTATTTGGTCTCACTAGAAACTAGCCGTTAGGCAGTTTTTAGTGACCTAGCGGACTGTCCGCCAGGCCTGGCGGATTGTCCGCCAGGAGCTCTCGGACTTAGGCTGATTTAGCGACCTGGCGGACTGTCCGTCAGGAGCTCTCGGATTTGCATAAATTCCTACAGGACTTACACTCCGGATTTGATTTATTGGAGATCTTCCACACACTTTCCACATCCCCCTTGATAGTACAGTATACCTAAACTCAAGAAAACATAAAACAAATAATTTTCTCCGCTTGCAACTCTCTTCTTGATCCGGTACCATTCTCCAACTTTGAATGATCGTCGAGATTCACTTCTTTTCTTTTCTCCTTTTTGGTTTCTTTGACCCCTACTCATTATACTTAATTAAAACATTAGATACTCATTTAGGTTGTTATTAATCACCAAAATAGGTCATTAGGCCTAGATGCACTTTCAAATCTCGAACCTATGAATGACATGTTCCTTGATGAACTGAATAACGTCTCTGGATGCCACCGACTTCATAGGGATCACCTCTACCCACTTAGTAAAGTAGTCCGTGATGGCCAAAATGAACTGGTGGCCTTTGCTCGATGGAGGACTAATTTTGCCGATCATGTCCATGCCCCAGCCTCTGAACGGCCATGGTTTAATAATGGGGTTCATTACTGAAGCTGGTACGATCTGAATTTTCCCGAACCTCTGATACGCTTGACATCCTTTATAATACTCAAAACAATCTTCAAGCATGGTGAGCCAGTAGTACCCTGATCGCCTAATCAGCCACTTCATCTTGTGAGCCGATTGATAAGTCCCACAAGTTCCTTCGTGGACCTCATGTAAGAGCCGATTGGACTCAACCAGCCCCAAGCATTTAAGCAACAGTCCTTCTAGAGTCTTGTAGAACATGTCGTCCCCTATCAGGACATATCTCATGGCTTTATAACGTATCCTCTTGGGTGCCCCCCAAGCCGAATCCTTCAAGTAATTGAATATATCGGCTCTCCAATCTCCCTAGTCCAATAGGTGCACCTGATGACTGGATCCATCAGCTTTGTATCCTGAAGCCAGTTGTGCCAAATCATTGGCCTCCGAATTCCGAGCCATAGGTATCCAATAGAAATTTATGTACCTGAAATGGGCTATCAGCTCTTGACATTGCACCCACAACGGGAAAAGTAACTCACTCTCACACCTGTATTCCTCTGTGAGCTGAGAGATCACCAATTTCGAATCCCCGAAAACTTCTACTGCTTCAGCTCCGGCCTCAAGAAGCAACTCCATACCTTTAAGCACCACTTCATATTCTGCAAGATTATTGGTGCAAGTAGTAGGCAATCTGATTGAGAAAGAATACATTGCCCCCCCGAGGCGACACCAGCAGGACACCTATGCCACATCCCTTTCCGCAGACTAATCCGTCGAAGTACATGGCCCACGCACGTACAGAAAGCGCTTCTATGTTAGTACTGACCCTCTCTGCAATAAGATTTGCTAACGCTTGCCCTTTGACCGCCTTCGCGGGTTGATATCGGATATCAAATTCTGATAATGCAAACATCTATTTTTCCAACCGGCCTTTCAATACAGGAGCCGATAGCATGTGTTTTATGACATCCGATTTGCAGATAATAATTATCTCAGCTGATAGCAGGATGTGACGAAGCTTGGTGCATGTAAAGAATAGACAAAGGCATAACTTTTCGACATCAGGATACCTTGTCTCTGCGTCGAGCATCCTTCTGCTGAGGTAGAATACAACCCTCTCTTTATTGTCATGCACTTGTATCACTACCGACGCGATGGAGGTGTCACCAACTGATAGGTACACGTAAAATGGTCTATCTTGTTGGGGTGGAACCAGCACAGGTGGTCTTGACAAATATTCCTTAATCTCTTCAAATGCCTATTGCTACTCTGCCCCTCAGTGAAATTCTTCATTGGCTTTAATTTTCACCAACTCCATAAAAGGCTATATCCGCCCAGAAAGATTGGAAATAAACCTCCTGACAAAGTTGATCTTGCCAATAAGTTGCTGGAGCTCCCTCTTCGTAGTAGGTGGCACCATGGTGCGTACGGCTTCCTGACTTTTTAGGCCAATCTCGATCCCCTTTCATGAACCAAAAAGCCCAAAAACTGACTGGCCGACACGCCAAAAGCACACTTCTTCGGATTCATTC
Source organism: Panicum hallii (assembly GCF_002211085.1). Lineage (NCBI taxonomy): Eukaryota > Viridiplantae > Streptophyta > Magnoliopsida > Poales > Poaceae > Panicum > Panicum hallii. Next base: position 13,205,409 of record NC_038045.1, read on the forward strand.
GAAGCCCGAACCTTCTAGTCCATTCTAGAACCTGTCGTAAATCCTCCAAGTGGCCTTCAACCGACGCTGACTTCACCACGACATCATCAATGTAAATTTCCACCAATTTACCGATCAAGTCATGAAAAATGTAGTCCATGGCACGCTGATATGTAGCGCCAGCATTCTTCAAACCAAAGATCATAACCACATACTCAAACAGACCCATCACTCCAGGTACTCTGAATGCAGTTTGGTGTATATCCTCAGGGGCCATAAAAATCTGGTTATAACCAACGTTGCCATCCATGAAACTCAAGATTTTGTGACCAGCAGCCACATTGATCAACGTCTCTGCAACAGGCATTGGATACTCATCCTTCGGAGTAGCTCTATTGAGGTCTCTGAAGTCCACACAGACTCACAATCGGCTGTCCTTCTTCTGTACAGGTACAACACTTGAAATCCACTCGGCATACCTGCAAGGCCTGATGAATCCTGCTTCTAGCATTTTCTCCACCTCCTTTTTCACTTCGACCAGGACCTCAGCCTTCATCTATCATGCACGCTGCTGGAACGGTCGAAATCCACTTTTGAGAGGGAGCCGATGCTCGACTATGCATCTGTCCAACCCAGGCATCTCTGTATAATCCCAGGCAAAGCAGTCTGCATATTCTTTTAATAAAGCTATCATCAGCTCTCGCAAACATGGGTGTAATTTCTTGCTGACAAATGTTGGCCGTGGCTTATCCCCAGGACCACTATCTATTTCCTCGAGTTCGTCAGCCGACGTGAACCCATATCCTAATTTTCCATCATCTATTAAGTTGACACTGTAGATGGACAAAGAAGATGGTAAAAAGGATTTTGGCCGATTGTCGAGGTCGGCCGCTCTATGTCTTTCATTATCCTTCAAATCTTTACAAGAAGAGTAAGGCCGGCTATCACACGGACCTTTCTGTAATGGCTATAACTATGTAAAATACTTGACATCAAAAATTTGTACTTTATTTTTTGGGGCCGATCGCGGGAATCGGCCTCCACAAATGCGCTAGAGCAGCATGTTCCTTGCAACTCCTCTACTCTATAAGGCCAGTGGATAAGACTAGCCTCACCCCATTTTTTGTAGCCTCAATGCGATCACAGCCTTCCAAACTCATCCCCGAGATCAGCTCCTGATCCTCCGTGTCCCAAATGCTCATAGCAGCATGTGAAATCTCAATCGAGTCATCTGCATGAACCACCTTTACATCATCTCCATCCCACTGGATTAAACACTGATGCAACAGTTGGTATGAATCCAATCCCTGCCAAGTAGGACGTGGTATGTGCTCTTGCTATTGACGATGAAGAAAGAAGTCGGGACGGTCTTATTCCCGATGGTCAGATCTACACTGAGGACGCCTCGAGCCTCTGAGGTCTGTCCGTTGAAGTCACTTAGCGTGACGTTAGTCTTGATCAAATCTCCGGTGGATCGCTCCAAGCGGCGCAGAACTGAGTACGGCATAATGTTGACTGCCGTTCCTGTGTCCACCAATATCTTGTTAACGGGCTGGCCGTTTATGTACCACTTGAGATATAAAGCCTTCAAATGCTTGTAATTCTTAGCTTGCGGCTTCTCGAATATTACCGGCCGAGGCCCCAAGTCAAGCTGGGCAACTGATGACTCCTCATGGACTCGGGCGTGGAATTCTGCAGGGAGCACAAACACCATATGTGTATCAGCCGATGTCCTCACATTGGCTCTTGTCGACTTCGGCCGCCACTCCTTTCTAGGAGGATGCGATTCCCTTTTCTACACATGATGGACCTGTTCCGTCAAGTTCGGGCATGCCTTCCTTAATGACTCGAGATATCTAGCCACAGCTTCTTCCAAGCTGCGCAACTGCTGAACTCTGCGCTTCTAAGAACGATTGAGTCCATCAGGGTACCATTGCGGACGATGATACTTGTCTTCTTCTTCATCAAGGTCCACCCTCCCTTGTGGCGATCGAACCAGCCCTTGCTGAGTTGGAACAGGTCCCAAACGCTGGAAAACTGAGACCCCCTTTGCATCTGGTTTCATGGGTCCGCACTCTGGGCAGTCTCTAGTAGTAGGCAATCGACTCATACCAGAATCCCAACAGTACCTGAAAAATGAGCAATGCCAATGATCACGCGCGTCTTCATGCTTCTTCAAATGCTTCCCAGTATGATGCTCGTACTCTTCTCCCTCTGATTCCCTCCGGAGACGTTGTTGGTACTGGTACTCATACTTCTTGAGAAGATCAGAAGAAGTCAGCCACTGATTCCTAACATGCCTCACTTGTTCTTCTATGACATAACCCTTTTCTTCCCTTTGGGGCCGATCGCTAGGATCAGCCTTTTTATTCTTGGTTTGACAGCGTGACGCTATCCCCGCCATGTTGATGCCGAGCGCGAAATCCAGCTACCGCCTTGCAGACCGGTCATAACCCTCCACCATGTTCACACTAGGGAAGGGCTGAGTATCGACCTTCATGGCGGTTTGGCCCAAGATCAATCGGCCCTGCTCGATAGCCGATTGAATCTGCCGACGGAGCTCCTTGCAGTCGCTCGTACTGTGGGTGAAAGAGTCGTGCCACTTGCAATATGATCTCCCCTTTAGCTCTTGCGCCATAGGAGACTTATATCCTTCCGGAAACTTCAACTGTTTTTCTTTTAACAACAGATCAAAAATCTGTTCAACTTTGCTCACGTCGAGGTCAAACCCTTTCGCAGGCCCAGTTTGCTTCACCCACTTGCAGGACACAGGGTTTGCCCCTCGAGTCCATTCTGCAACTGCCACCTCTTGTTCCTCCCTAGAGTCTTCAGCTTCCTCTGCGTCGACCAACGCCACTTGACACTTGAACTTATCTTGATACAGCTCCGGGTGGCGCTGCTCGTGCGTTGTTAGCTTCTGCACCAAATGTGCCAAAGAGGTAAACTCCAACTGGAAAGCTGAATCTCTGATCGGCTTCAGTAACCCCAAAGATGCCAACTCGACTGCCTCCTTTTCTGAAATCCGTGTCGAGTAGCATTGGTTCTTCACTTCTCTGAAGCGTCGGACATATTCCGCCACAGTTTCCCCACGCTTCTGCCGTACTTGCGCTAAGTCGGCAATTCCTACTTCTGCAGCTTCCGAATGATACTGGATATGGAATTGCTCCTCCAGCTACTTCCAAGTGCGAATCGAATCAGGGCCTAATGAAGTGTACCACCCAAAGGCTGCCCTGTAAGAGATTGTGAGAAAAACCTTACTCGCAAAGGATCTGATACTGAGATCATCCCTAGTTGCGCCAAGTATCGGCTCACGTGCTCGATAGAGCTAGAACCTTCCGCTCCGCTGAACTTAGTAAACTCAGGAAACCGATACTTAGGCGGAAAGGGGATTAGATCGTAATCACTTGGATACGGCTTGGTGTAGCTGATCGTTCTCCTCTTTGGTAAGATGCCAAACTGATCTCTCAGAATGGTACTGATCTGCTCCGCCGTCTGTGATCCTAGGGCCGAGTGTGCACTACCGTGACTTGGCCCGGTGGCATAGGCTGCCAGCCATGCTTGTTAATCCGCATCCGCCCCAGAAACTCCTCCAGCTACGGTCTGTGCTGAATGTACCGGATTACTTTTGGTATATAAGCACACATATATCCATGCGGGATCTCCCTGGGTGGCTCGCTGAAGAACTGGTGATCCACGGGATCACCTCCCACCTTGTAAACCACATAAGCTGGAGAGCCATGTGATTCCACAGCCGCGAGCGCATAAGGCAGTGGTGGCCTAGCTTGGAACGGCAATTCCCCTTTGTGACTCCCCAAGGCAGGTCCTGTTGGAGAGTGTTGATGCTTCATAATTTCCTGGACCACTCGCAGGGGAACACGCTCAAAAGCGTTAACCAAGCTCTCAGAGTGTCAGTGTAGCGAGTGGGCCACCGCGTAGTTTACTTCTTGCCGTAGAGCTCTGGTACGGTCCTCAGATGGGATGGACAGATCCACTCCATCAAGGGCGCCTTCGGATGAAAACCCCTTCCACCTGACGCCGTGGTGGCGGGTCCTCTCGAAAGAGACGATGAGATCGGCTCTGAATTGAGCCTTAATCTCATCATATCTCTGCTTTTGTTCAGCAGATAGCTCCTCATAGGTGGTCGGTTCATCCCTTGCCATCCCGTCAACAACAGCTGATGGAGTTGAAGAAGATGACGAAGTCAATGAAGATGATGAAGATGGCGATGATTGGTCCCACCGGGCGTGCCAGAATGTCTTGTCGGTCAAAACCCACCGGCGAGCAGTGACGGGCAACACGAAGAGCCGGGAGGCTCCCGGAACTGCTGGTGGGCCCCGGTCCCTCGGTCAATGGCCCGAGATCCAGCACACATCTTGGCTTCGAGGTCGCTAGGCGTGCCACCTAATCTTGTACCTGATCAGGAAGGTGCTATGTGTTAGTTTCCTGCATACACAGACACGCATAAATATTAGTCCGAGCCGTGATCGGCTCATCGGATGCTTCCGGCATCGGCTGTAAAGAGCCGATTGTGTTCAATACCGGATCGGATCTATAAATAAAGCGTACATGTCTGATGATAAAATAAATCTCGCCCCGTAAACCTTAAGCTAATCCAATCTACAACGGTTAAAGCTTTCACTGCATAATCGGAACATCCTACACGTGATTGAGCCTAACAAATACACAAGGTAACGAAATAACAACCTAAACAGAGGACTAAAAACCAACCAGAAAGCCGATTCCCGGAACAATCTCCTTTTAAGCTGCCATAAGACACCAAACATACTGTCGAAACATTCAACCCGTTTGAAGGGCCTAATTATGCAGATATTAAACTAAATCTTTGATAATTAAAGACTAACCATAACAGATTGAATCTACTAAACAAGAATAGAGCAAGAAGGTTGCCTTCACATCCGAGATCGGACACAACGACAGCTGAACGTTTATAGGTAACAAAGGATGCACGATTCAAGCCTGGAAGGACTAATGTTACTCTATGCACGTTAAGATAACTAGTGTTACTCGCCATCAACAATGCTTCAGAACGAGAAACACAAAAAGGTGGGTAAGCAGAGATGATGCCGCCCCGATCACACAAGGCATGATCGGGGCTGCACGGCACTTACCAGAGAAACCCTAGAACAGGGGAGGCGATGCGCCGAGAGTTGTTGATAAATGATTCATCTTATTCTTTACCCATGATACATATTTATAGTCCGTAGACTTTTCTTTCCTAACCAACCTTAACCAAACATGACATAAATCTTGACTATCTCTATCTAAACTGTTTAAACATACATACCTATCTACATTCCTATCTAGATGCACGGTCACCCTAGGCCCAAAACATCTGCATAGGGTCCGATTCGCAAGCCCATTATAACGATTCTTCAAATCCATCTTGCTCCACAGCCTACTTTCTATCTTGTCTAAATTATGGCGATAACACTACTATAACTACATCTCCGACTGCTTAGACTACATCTACGACTGCTTGGACTATATCTCCAACTGCTTCGACTACATCTCCTACTGCTTCGACTAAGTCTCTACTGCTTCGACTACATCTGTGACTACTCCAACTACATCTTTGACTCCTACAGCTACATCAATGACTACTTCGACTACATCTTCATCTACTTCGACTACATCTCTGATTACTACAACCATATCTCCAACTGCTTCAACTACATCTCTGACTACTATAACTATTTGTTTGACTACTTTAACTATACCTTCAACTACTACGACTACATCTTCGGCTACACTGCATCTCTGACTACTTTGACTGCATCTCCGACTACTACGACTACATCTTCGACTACTTAGACTGCATCTCCGACTACTACGAATACATCTTTGACTACATTTCTGATTGATTTAACTACATCTTCGACTACTACGACTATATCTTCGACCACTTCGACTACTTCTCTATTTTGGCGGTTTTCCAGCAAACCAAGCTATAGTATTTTTTCTATAACTCTGACTACAAAAGCCCAATGATGCTGAAAATTTATGAGCACCTAGATTAGGAAATTTATGACAATTTTGGTATTCATCACACAGGCCAGTAATGCAATTAAATATGGATTAAAATTCAGACAAGTTTCTTCAACAACAGATCCAACATTTACAACCAAACCACCAAGTCCTTAACCATGGCCTACACGATTAGGGTGTTCATATGGTCGAGCTGCACTCATTACAAAAGAGGTACTCAACTCTCAGTTAGCCTATTACAACACTTGCCAAAAGTTAGGCTACACTATCGAGGAGTATGTGCAAAAGTCCTCCAATGTTATCATCTAGAAGTTGTCGAGGTTGTTGACGGATGACTCGCTGCGCACAAGGGAGTGATCTCCTTGTGGTGGTGGCAGCAGGCTCCCAACCTCGTAGTCAATCTCAAAGACACCCTCCAACTCCTAGGGATCCTCATCACCATCCACATCCATCTCATCTGGTGGGGATGCTGGGCTACCTATTGTGCATGGTGCATCTCAATGAGCTATTTGGCATTCTCCAACTCAATGTTGAGATCATGGATCTGCTCCTCCAAGAATTCAATCATGGCATCTCTCTTGCCCATGTTAGTGTCATGCTCTTGGATTTGGCCCTCAAGTTGGCCAATACGAGCATCTCAATCCTCAAGATCCTCGGCAAGCTCCTGAATCTGCTCATCCCTTGTGTCTGTCATCATGTAGTAGGCTTGAGCAAGGTCAGTGGCCTACTCAAGCCCTTGATTCAGAAAAGCCTGGAGATGGTACAGTGCATTCATGCACCGCACAGAAGTCAGGACGGTCTCCTGAGCGCGAAATTCCACCAGGTAGTCCATGTGCTGCACCCTCTCAAGCCACATGGGATCATCGTTCTGTACAACAGGGAGCAAGCCAATGGGAGCCAAGGTGACCTCCACGGGGTGCTGCTCACAAAAGGTGGTGAGCGCCCTCATCGCGGCAATCTCATAAGTATCAGCAAGGCGGCGACCCATAGCCTCGATCTCCAAGGCGGGACACTCCGGGTGTGCTAGGGGTTGAAGGAGAGTCGTGTGCACTTGGCACCGAGAAACTCCCATCTCCACGAACTCCCATCCCACGTAGCGGGGAGGAATGAGATAGCCCGCGGTGCTCATAACGTCCCACAAAATGGAGAGAAAACCCTCCTAGTGGAGGCACTCCAAGTGCACGCATCCATCCTCATCCATGACCATGACAACGGGGTCAGCCATCTAAACAAAAGATCAAATGGGTGAGATATAGGAAAAATTGTGGACAAGATGAATGAACAGATTCTATTCTCAGGATACTAAACAGTCATAACTTAAGAAGTTGATGTCCAAAAACTCCCAAATTTCTCCAGAATCTTCCTAAGATATTTGTGCACAACTTTTCTAGTCAATACTTTGGCTAGAACAGGCTCTAAGATAGTCATATCCTTAAGTTTTTCAGTTGCTGTTTACCCAGATTTTCAGTGGACAGAGAGCTAGTATTTTGATCACCAAAAAAATCTACTTAGCCAAAAATTACCAAACTTGAACAATAGCTGATTGCGTAAGTTTTCAACAAGTTTTATGTTGAACACTTCTGCAGACAGCTTCACTAAGAAGGTCTAAAAATTTATCTATAATAGTAGTGCTCAAAATAGGCAGAAAACTGAGGTGTGGAAGTTTCTAATGTTGCCCAATGAGTACTAGTCCAAAAATTCTCAAAATTTAGCAGCAGAAAGGGGGCAAAATTTGAAGCAACTTCCATGTTGAGCTTTTCTTCATATAATGTCATATTTTCTAAATCTAATTAATTCCTCTATCTAGATATGACAGAAAAAGACAGATTTCAAGATAGCCCTTAAGTGAGTGCTCAAACGTGCTCTAGTGTAACTTACTCCCTTATAAATCTAGGATAATGTTTCATTCAATTTTCATGTATAATCATTATGCATGCACGTCCTATTCATCCTCACAAAGCAAAACAATTGCTAAAAAGCTTTGGTCTGATATGGTTAATTTCGGTGGCATACATAATACGTCTCTCCTCCAATTTTTTCTAACCGTTCTTAGCTTAACATAATCGCGGTTAGTGTACCTGCAGAAGATTAACAGAATATAAATTGAACCTTTCGTGCTAGCACTTACGAAAGCGTCCCCATACATTACCGCTCACTATAGTAGCGGCATCCATGCGTTCGACACTGCATGGACAGTGCTTCATACGTTACCGTGATAACGTGTTCACTTGCAGGATAAATCGCCTTACAGGACGTTTGTATGTCGAAGCCACCGTACGTGCAACATATTTTACTCCTAATATAATCAACGAGTGATTGGTATATTGGCAACACCTCAAGTAAGCCACCGCTTGAGGGCAGCGTTCGGTTCACGTCACTGATGTGAGGGTCAGGCTCTCTCAGTTGACTGATGATCCTTACCTTCTTAAGTTACTGTCGATGCGTCGTTACAGAATTTAAAGATCGATTGTGCATAAAAGTAAGTTTTGACAGAAAGTAATGTGCTGGAAGTTAGTTATAATAAACATAAGTTAGATAGCCACCAAGTCATATTCCCATAATTCCCTAGGGCTTTATGAACTAGGCGTCATCCTTAACTAACCAATGTATTTTTCAAACGCGATTTTTGTGGTCAAGTTTTATGAAAATATTTGTTTAAGGCTTGTTGTACTCTCTAGTGTATGCATTTCGGATCTAATACCAGCCGTGGCAGAATCATTCGAATTAATCTGGCTTAAGTGCGGTAACCATCACCATAGAGGCCATTCGAGCTAACACGCACTTAAATTGGAGTAAAACAACAGTCTGTCGGGTAACATCCCGATACAACCACTGGAATTGCAATCGAAACAATGCATACATACAACCCACACGAAGGTGAGCCAGAGATTACAACAATCCACAAGTTTTAGATTTTAGAGTTCAATAGGAATTATTATTACAAATAAAGATCAAAATCATAAAATAAGGTACTTTCAGAGTTCAATAGTGCAGCAGAAAAATAAACGATAGTTCTAACGACGATACAAGATATCATGATTTAGCCTGTACATGACATCATTTAGCGTTATCATCATTGGCCGCGAACATATCCCATTCCACCGACCAACTAGGAGGAAGAGTACACGGCCAAGTCAAACTAGCAATCAAGTCCTCAAAGGTCTCACGTGTAAACAAAGCCACAAGCAAGGCTAAGTATACTATTACTCAGCAAGGCTTACCCGACTAGTGGTATATACTTAGCTGACTTCTAGACATGCAATGCTTTTGTATGAGGGTTGTTTTTGTTAAAAAGCATCTAAGAGTGAGTCCTTGCTTTCATATGTTAGTATCAAGTTCTAGTTGATTAACCATTCTAGGTAAGCAACTACCCAAATCATGCAAGCTGGAAATAATTAATTGAGCATCCAACCAGATTAATCATCATCATTGTTTTTACTCTTACTCTATGTGGTAAAAGAGTTAAGCAGTCTTAATGGCCGCGAGAAACGGGCGATTCGAATCGAATTTCTTAACCTTGCAAGGCAAACCTAAATACACGTCACGTGCTTACTCCCGGAGTCACACGTGCAACTTTTCCCCTTTATTCCTGTTTCATGGAACAAGGCCACCATCCTCGAGTACAAAGGTCCACGAACCACGGAACTACGCTGGGTCGTGGCTGCTCTTGCACTCACCAAGTGCCCATGGGAAAGATGTCAAGACGGTGGGGTGGTATGTTCCACCCCCTGGTTCAATCAGGTACTTAAGCTTACCGATTACCATATTCTCGGCATGTAGTTAGTATGTTCAAAAACTTAAGCACCACTACCACGCACCACGACCTTAGCATTTTTGCTAAATAGACGGGACCTCAATTATCAATAGGAATATCATAACATAGCCCCGTCCGTCGATCTTATAATTCCAATATAAGTAAAACAAGCAACTGCTATATCTCGCGAGTGATAGGAAATCACTCGACTTTTACTGCAGTCCTATTAGCATGGCAATCTAGCGATCGGCACAGACTAGTGTTCATATCATAGGTATCTAGGATCATGCAACTAGGGTTTCAATCAACTCCTACAAACTTGATGCACAATACCATATATTAATAAAAGTTGTATAAGTTTAAAAGCAGGGGTTATGCTCCGGGGCTTACCTTCCTGAGCAAAGCTAGCCTTGGGCTCTTTTGAACTTTAGTTCGGGTCTTCGATGACTTCATTTAGATTGATCCGAACTTCACGCTGCTCACTCTCGGGCTTCGGCACTAGCTCGTAGGTTCCATCGGCCTGAGTCGTCAATTTTATATGAATGCATATTTGAGTTGTTTTAATGGTACAAGATAAAAACTATTTCACTGTAAAGTTGTTATTCAACAAAACTCAAGTTAAGTTGTAAAGCACTTCATTTTCTTTTCATTGGGCAGTCATTTATCGAGTAGTATCTAGATTAACTAACTTCATTAAGTAAGTGAGGGGTTTTTTCATTTCATAAACGGTCATTTTTCAAGACTAAGTATGGATTAAAAATAAAACAACTCCTAGAGATAGTTTTCGGTGTTGAGATTTTTATGCAGAGCACAATACTTAAGTACAAACTCACTGTAAAATTTTCAGCCATTTTCATTCATCAGATTAATCATGAAAAATACATTAAACAACTACCGCTAGGATCAAGATCTATTTATACAGAACGAACCATGCAAAAACTGGTGCTCAACATTTTACTGAGTACTCTTGAACTTATGGCGAGTCTATTGTAAATTTTCAGGTTTTAGTGTGCAAGATACCGAGCATAGAAAATAAGTCAAGATACATCTACATTAACCAAGATTTATTTCTGTAGGTAGTTCCATGAAGTTTTTGTGTCTCAAACTTTTCCAATATGATGATCTACTCAAAGGTAGTCTCCGGTTAAAATTTCTTATTTTTCTAGGCACCAGAACTAGTTAGTTTGATTTAATGTTGTTTTTCTTAACTAAAAACATATGAGCAAGTTAGACAGAAGTAAAAAGTTCCAAACTTTGTCCATAGCATTTATGCATGAAGGTTACTATACTTTAAAAGTTTCAACCCTAACATATTAGAAGAACAGCATGAACAAATAACTCTAGCAAAATAGCACATCAAAGAAGGTCCAACAAGAACTATATATAGAGACTTGTTCTGGCCTTGAGATTTTTACACAAGTCTTAACAAATAGAGACTATCTTATAATCGAAAAATCATCCACAATACTATCCTAGATCAAGAGATACATTTATGGGCTATTTAAAACAAGATTAATTTTTGATCAAGTTATTGTTTGTAACTGGTCATCCTTCTATGCAAAAATTGTAGCATTCATCAAGAGGGTCACAACAAATTTTAGTTTGCATTTTTTGATTTTTCTATAATTTTAGATTGATTTTAAAATTGACAGCCTCTTGAAAACAAAAGTTAACTCGAGTTCTCTCAGATAGGTCCCTGGATCTAGCGGAAAGTACCCTAAAAAGAATTGGCGATTGCAATGTAGTCCCAAGGCGGGGCTGGGTGTTTCCTGGCCGAAATCCAGCAAGGAGGCTTGCCGGCGGCGAGGGGAATAGGGTGGGGGAGCACGAGGAGGTTGAGAGAAACCTGTTGCTGTGCTCGGTTGGGGCTGGGGTGGCCGGAGGAGGGCTGGCCGTGGCAGCCTTGCTCGCTAGTGGCCGGCGGTGGCGGGCGGTGGTGGTCCGACGAGGCTGGGCATATGGGGCTAGGCCGGAGAGGTTCAGGGGCTCGAGGGGAACCGATTCCCGGGCTAGCTCGAGCGGAGGAGGGATGGAGGGGCGAGTTCGACGTTGAGGGGCTCGCCAGTGGCAATGGGAGCCATGGGAGCTTGGGTGCGTGTGCAGGCAAGGGCTCAGGTGGCCTTTTATAGGTGCGTGAGGGAGGAGAGGAGAGGGGAGGTGGAGCTGGGCGCAACACAATGGAGGGAGGTGCGGCCGAGACAAGGCCGAGGCAAGGGCACGACGTCGCCGGCGCATGGTGGCTCGGCCATTGGAAATTGACGGCCGCGTGGCGCGCGCGTGTCAGGCATGGATGGATTCGGTGCAGGGGAGGGTGAGTGTCGAGGCATTGTCCTTTGGTGCGGCTTACCGGCAGGCATCGCGGGCTAGGTGGCTGGGGCCGCTGCCCCTCGACGGGACAGAACAAGGGAGGGGGAGAGAGAAGGAGAGTGAAGGAAGAGAGAGAAAAAGTGAGGGCTCGGGTTCAAACAAATTTTTCTCAAAAGTTTGCAAGGAAACATTGAAATCTGCCAACATGAAAGTTGTAGGGAATTTGAAACTCTATGACTTTCATTTTGGACAAACTCCGAGCTGAATGCTCGTAACATTGTGGGTGAGCGCGGGAGCACGCCCGTCAAGTCCAGAAGGCCATCGTTGCGGACACTGGCGGCCCCCTGCAGTTTGTGCGGGCCGGGCAGAACATCGCCTCCACAGCGATGCTCCTGCGCAACCTGCCCGAGCCTGCAGACCCTCAACAGCAGGAGCTCCACTGCAACATCTCGATGTTGGTGGAGCGTGCCACCGTGCAGTAGGCGGATAGCTCCGCGTCACACACCGGCACGTGGCCTGCTGCCCAGTGGGGGGGGAGGGGGTGTAGGCTCACAGCAGGCAAACACCTTAGTCCACTAGCAGCAAGGGCGCCCACCCCAGGCGGGTCGCGATGATGTGGCTACACCGCGCCTTGATCCGGCGCCCATGAGCAGCCGGCTCGAGCCCAACTATGACACACGCAGCATCATCCACTCACGGCAACTGGTCCGCCGCGGCGCCGATGTTGACCGGGCTGCCACGAATGCAGCTAAAGCCCACCGCTCGAGGGGGAGCATGAAAAGGTGACCCCTAGGCACGGTGGCCGACCGTGCGATCAGGACGGCGACCGGAGCCCCAGTCCGGATGGCCGAGTCCCGCGGGCCTTCGGTTGTCGCATCTAGAAAGCGCCATTCCCACCGCGCTTCCGACCGCCTACTAACATCACCAAATACACCAGGGAGATGATTACTTGATGGGTTGGAGGAGCGGATGATGATTGCTTCATCATCCAGTACCTCCTCATCTACGTTGGGGAGTACGTTCGAGCATGGCTCAAATTTTTACCGCCCAATAGCATCCGTAGCTAGGCGGACTCAAGCAGGTCTTCATTGGGAACTTCCAAGGGACGTACGTGTGCCCCGTAACTGCTGGCACCTCAAGAGCTGCAAGCAGGAGCCTGGCGAGCCCCTGAGGGACTACATCCGCTGGTTCTCCAAGCAGTGCATCTCCCTCCTTGATGTCATCAACATAGACGTCGTCAGCGCATTCCTATCAGGGACCACCTGCAAGTCCCTCGTTCACAAGCTTGGCTGCCGGAAGCCACGCACCACCCGCGAGCTTCTGGACATCGCCATGAATCACGCCTCCGGCGAGGAGGTGGTCGGAGCGGTCTTCACTGATGGTCGGGCCAAAGGCAAGGCCAAGCGGGAGTACCAGGATGAGGGCCCCTCCTCAAGGCAAAGGAAAAGGAAGAAGAAGGACCGGCATCATGCCAACTCCAACATGGTTGCAGCGGCCGACCGCGCGGGCAAGCGACAGGGCAACACCAACCACTTCGAGCAGCTCTTGGAAAAGCCATGCCCCAATCACGGCTACCCTGTCAAGCTCAAGGACTGTGAGCTTCTCAAGCACATGCTGGATCAGCCCAGCAAGCACAAGTGCGGGGACCGCGATAAGGAGGCCCCCAAAGATCAGGGAGCGCCACCCAAGGATGGGAGCGGCTTCCTCAACCTAGACGGCTGCCTCATGATATTCGAAGGTCCTGAGGATGACTGCAGCAAGCGTCAACACAAGGTCCAACTCTGGGAGTTCTACGCCACCGGGAATGCCGTCCCCAAGTTTCTCCGTTGGTCGAGCACACTGATCACCTTCGATCGGGGTGAACACCCTCCTAGCGTCCCCCGATCGTGGAGCTACCCGCTCGTTGTCAACCCCATCATTGGCAACAAGTGCCTAACCAAGGTGCTGATGGACGGGGGCAGCAGCCTCAACATCTTGTATGTTGAGACCCTTGATGCCATGGGCATCTCGCGGTCCAAGCTCCGCGCCTTCATTTTCCCCTTCCTCGGCATCATCCCGGGCATGAGGGCGTACCCCCTGGGGAACATAGACTTGCCGGTCACGTTCAGTGATTGTAGCAACTTCCACACTGAGACCCTGATGTTCGAGGTGGTTGACTTTGAGGGATCGTACCATGCCAAGTTTATGGCGGTCCCCAACTACACCTACCTCAAGCAAAAGATGTCAAAACCAAACGGCGTCATCATGGTGAGCAGCTCCTTCGAGAAGGCGTACAGCTACGGATGGGAGCACTTTGAGCTCGCCATCATCATCGCCAACTCTGTTGAGCTCAAAAGGCTTCGCAAGACTGTGGTGGAAGGCGTTCCCAACCTCAATGAGCTGTCTCCATCCAGCGCCTTCCGCTTGACCAAGGATACCAAAGCGGTCGAGGTCGACCCCAATGACCCGACCAAGACCGTGTGGGTCAGGACCCAGCTCCCGACCAAATAGGAAAGCATGCTCGTCGACTTCCTATGCGCCAATCATGATGCCTTTGCATGGAAGCCTTCAACATGCCAAGCATCCTGAGGGAGGTCGCCGAGCACGAGCTTCGCATCAAGCTAGGTTCCAAGCCCATGCAACAATGCCTGCACCATTTCGACGACGAGAGACGTAGGGCCATAGCTGAAGAGATCGCCAAGCTCCTAGCAGCCGGCTTCATCAAGGAGGTGTATCACTCCTATTGGTTTGCCAATCCCATCCTTGTAAAAAAGAAGACTGGGAAATGGAGAATGTGTGTTGACTATACCGGCCTTAACAAGGCATGTCCTAAGAATCCTTTTCCTTTTCCGCGCATAAACCAGATAGTCGATTCCACGTTAGGTTGTGAAATCCTCTCTTTTTTTTGGATGCCTACTCGGGCTATCATCAGATTGTGATGAATGAGTCTGACCAGCTCGCGACCTCTTTCATCTCCCAGTTCGGCACGTACTGCTACGTCACCATGCCGTTCGGGCTGGAAAATGCCGGCGCCATCTACAAGCGTTGCATGCAGAAGTGTTTTGCTGATCAGATTGATTCGGCCCGGCAACCTAACCAGCTTGGGCCATCGAAACCCACAGTCGCCGTCTATGTAGACGACATAGTGGTGAAAGCGCTTCAGGCGGGAGACTTGATGACCACACTAGACGCCACATTTGCTAACCTCCGAAGGTTTAGCATCAAATTGAGTCCCAAGAAACGCACTTTCCAGGTTCTGAAGAGGAAGCTACCGGATACATAGTGTCCGAGCGTGGCATCGAGGCCAACCCCAAAAATATCATGGGCATCTCCAGGATGGGCCCCATACGCAAAGCGAAAGGCGTGCAATGGCTCACCGGCTGTCTAGCCAGCCTCAGTCGGTTCATCTCCCGACTGGGCGAGCGGGGAATGCCCCTCTACAAACTCCTCAAGAAGTTGGACACGTTCATCTAGATAGAAGAGGCCCAGCAAGCCTTGGATAGCCTTAAAGCATTGTTGACCTCGGCCCCGGTTCTTATTGCTCACGAGCAATGTGAACTGCTCCTACTCTACCTCATGGGGATAACCCACGTGGTCAGCGCCACTCTTGTGGTCGAAAGGGAGGAGCCGGGCCATGCGCTGAAGGTCCAACAACCGGTGTACTTTGTCAGTGAGGTACTCACCGAGACCAAGGCTCGCTACCTGCAGGTGTAGAAGCTCTTGTATGCCGTGCTCATGGCGACCAAGAAGCTGCAGCACTGTTTCATCGATCACGAGGTCACCATCGTCACCTCGTTCCCCCTCGGAGAGGTCGTCCGCAGCCGCGACGCCACGGGACAGATCTCCAAATGGGCACTTGAGGTCATGGGCTATGACATCAAATACGTCCCCCGCACCACCATCAAGTTGCAGTCCTTGGCCGACTTCATCGCTGAGTGGACGGAGGTCCAAACCCCAACTTCAGACATCACCCATGAATACTGGACCCTGTACTTCGACGGGTCAGTCATGGGACCCCACGCGGGGCCCGGCGTGGTGCTGATCTTGCCCGAGGGGAATAAGCTCTGCTATGTGATCCGCCTCCACTTCCTAGCCTTAAACAACATTGCTGAGTACGAGGGCCTCGTCAACGGCCTTCGCATCACCATTGAGCTCAGAGTGACCTAGCTCTACGCTTACGTTAACTCCAAGCTGGTGGTATACCAAGTCATGAAGGAGTCCAACTGCGAAAGCTCCCTCATGGATGCCTATTGAAAAGTGGAGGGCAAATTCCAAGGAATCGAGCTGCATCACGTCCCCCAGAGGGACAAAATGACGCCAATGCGCTCGCCAAGATGGCGGCCCAGCGGGATTTCACTCCCGATGGGGTTTTCTTCAATGACCTTCATGCGCCCTCAATTCATGTCAAGCCGGATCCGCCTCAGGAGCTGTCCGAGCCAATACCGAGGGGCCTCAGTCCGGTACCCACTGACCGGGCACCCCCCGACCATGGGCTCGGGGACCCTGACTGTCTCGCGGTGGAGGCCACAACCTCAGCAGTCACCGCACCGGCAACCGACTCCGCCTAGAGGGCGCCTCTACTGGCTTACCTCCTTGATGAGGTCCTCCTAGCTGATCGAGCTGAGGCATGAAGGATCACTCGACGCGCTAAGACGTACGTCGCCATCGACGGCGAGCTTTACAAGTGCAGCCCGTCAACGGTGAAAATGCTGATGAAGTGCATTCTAGCCCAACAAGGCAAAGAACTCCTCCTAGAGATTCATGTTGGCATCTGTGGCTATCACGTTGCCCCATGGTTGTTGGTCGGCAAGGCCTTTTGCTAAGGTTTCTAATGGCCAATGGCGCTACACGATGCAGAGGACGTTGTCTGCACATGCAAGAGATGCCAGTTCTACGCTCAGCAGACACACCTGCCAGCACAGGCGCTTCAGACCATCCCCCTCACCTGGCCATTTGCGGTCTAGGGTCTCGACATGGTTGGGCCTCTCAAGAAGGCCCCTGGCGGCTTCACCCGCCTGCTCGTCGCAGTGGACAAGTTCACCAAGTTGATTGAGGCGAAACCGATCGTCAAGCCCAGCTCCCAAGAAGCTGTCAAGTTTTTCCTTGACATCATCTACCCTTTTGGTGTGCTCAACACCATCATCACACACAATGGGACCAACTTCATGGGCAAGAAGTTCTTGGAGTTCACCGACCAATATGGGATCAGGATCGACTAGGCTTCAGTTAGACACCCTCGTACCAACGGGGCAAGTGGAGAGGGCGAACGGCATGGTCCTCGAAGGACTCAACCCTCGCATCTTCGACTAGCTCAACAAGTTTGCTGGACAGTGGGTCCAGGAGCTCCCAGCTGTCCTCTGGAGCTTAAGGACAACTCGCACTCGGTCCACGGGATTCACCTCATTCTTCCTAACATACGGGGCAGAAGTGGTGCTTCCCTCCAACCTAGACTATGGTGCCCGAAGGGTGAAAGCCTTTGACCCCGACCGAGCCATGGAGGCTCAGCAAGAAGCGGTCAACTTATTAGAGGAGGCCCGGGAGATGGCCTTGGTCCGCTCGGCTCACTACCAACAAACCCTTCGCAGGTACCACGAGAGGAAGATCCGGAGAAGAACCCTTGAAGTCGGTGACTTCATGTTGCGGAGGGCGCAGTCGACCAAGGACAAGCACAAGCTCACTCCACCCTGGGAAGGACTGTACATGATCCCGGAGGTGGTCCGGCCAGGAACCTACCGACTGAAGGACCGCGATGGCAACATCCTCACCAACACTTGGAACATTGAGCACTTATGTCGTTTCTTCACCTAAATTTAGTTCTTTCACGTTATGACGATGCCTACAGCGCCCCGGCCCGAACACTCTCAGCCCGGGTCGCTCGGGGGCACCATGGAAAATTCTCCCAAGAGCATGCCTGCTGCAAATGGACCCTAGGGAGGAAGTTGGAAAAGATGTTTTCTATTAACCATTAACCGGCGGAGTCACCGGGCGGGATCTTCTCCTTCGGCGTACTACTTTGCTATCGATCACCCAGGAGTATTTAGCCTTGCAAGGTGGCCCTTCCACTCGGCACCAGATTTAATTTCTTCTCCTATACAAAAACCAGCAAGACCTACTCCATTGATAATTCCATCAATGACACCTTTATCTAGTACTATGGCATTCAACCTAAATGGTTTCAATTTCAACCAATCTGTAGTTGATATGCCTACGGGTCATCAACTTCTTTTCTCAGAGAAGAAACAATGACGGATCATGTTTTCTTAGGTCTATTCTGGATGCACTGATCGGGGGCGCTCGTAGTGACTTAGGGGGTCGAAGACTCGAATAATGCGATATCTCACACCGGGTAAAGAAGAAAAACAAGAAAACAGGTCCGTACAGTACCCAATAAGTTATTGGGCGTTCTCTTAATGGTTTCTGTGCCAACGGGCTTATTGACAGTACCCTTTCTAGAGAATGTCATTAAATTCCAAAATCCATTTCGTCGCCCAGTAGCCCTATGAAATGAGGCATGGAACGGAGCCACTACGAAGAAATTCCGGGAGTTAAATTAGGGAACGAAGTAAGTAGATTAGATAGATATTTAGGATAATTTCTATCTCCTATTCTATAGGGCCCCCTTCCGGGGGGGCCCGAGCCATCAGACCCGCGGGCCAAGGGACAGTCTCAGGTAGACAGTTTCTATGGGGCGTAGGCCTCCCAAAAGGTAACGGAGGCGTGCAAAGGTTTCCTCGAGCTTTCTAAGGAATGATTTTAGAATTGGATTTGGATTAGTTCAATTTCAATAGGGGTTCTTCCTGTAGAAAAATTAGGATATTACTCTATTTTTATGATGATACTGTCCTCATCTTAACTTCCTATTCGACTCTTATGGAATAGAGTACCGGTATTTTACCGGAATGGCTGTCTTTGCACCCCCACCTCCTTTATCACTGAGCGGTCATTTAGGGGCCTTAGCTGGTGATCCGGGCTGTTTCCCTCTCGACGATGAAGCTTATCCCCCATCGTCTCACTGGCCGACCTTGACCCCTGTTTGGGGGCTAGGTAAACGCCCCGTAGTAAGAGGGGTAGTTATGAACCCTGTGGACCACCCCCATGGGGGCGGTGAAGGGAAAGCCCCCATTGGTAGAAAAAAATCCACAACCCCTTGGGGTAGAGAGTCCGTTTTATGAAATATCTGAGAAGGCAAAAGAAAAAAAAGAGAGACAGGTGAGCTAATGCTTATGCTTATTGGGTATTTTGGTTTGACACTGCTTCACGCCCAAAAAGAAGGCAGCTACGTCTGAGCTAAACTTGGATATGGAAGTCTTCTTTCGTTTAGGCAATATTGAAACTGTACTTTCCAGTAGTATCGCTGCTGTTTTTTTTGCTCGCCCTCGAGCCCTGGGCGCGTCAGCCGGGTCTTTCCATTTTAATGTGTATCAAAGAATTTTTTCGAAAAAAGGGCCTTTCTTTTTTTCCTTTCTGCAGGGACCAGGAGATTGGATCTAGCCATAAGTAATGCAACCCTGATACCAATCAGGAAAGGGCTAATTTCTAACAAAGTTTTGATTTTTTTGTTGGATTTCACTCCACCCATGGTTGGGAACTACTAATTCGTTGGGTCTACAACAATTTTGGATTTTGGCTAACCTAGCCTCCTCCGTCCCTCCGTACCAACAAGGGGTAGTACAGGAATATTGACCTGTTGTCCATTTCACCGCTCCACCGGAAATTCCCTCTGCCCCTACCGTACTCCAGCTTGGTAGTTTCCACCGCCTGTCCAGGGTTGAGCCCTGGGATTTGATTCAACAAAAGATAGAAACAAATCCACTATTGGTTTTACGTCATTTTTTTTGGCAATCTCTTTAAATAAGGAAATCCTCTATGAGAATACATGTATTTCCTTAGACTTAGATCGGGCAAGGCAAGAATTTTTCTCTATTTACGCGTAGGATAACCCCAAGGGGTTGTGGGTTTTTTTCTACTTCCCTAGAGCCTCCGGTAGCACAGCCGAGACAGCGACGGGTTCTCCCCAACCTCTTTTGGATTCTTAAGACCACCCTTGCAGTAGGATACCGTCTGCTTTAGGTTTCCAGGAAGAGCTACAGTTGAAGGAGATGCTGCTGAAAGTTCACCTGTTTCAGTTTCAGTTGGAGTACTAGCCTGCCTGGCACCTTCGCTAGACGGAGAGTCAAAAAAAATACTTAGTCTCTTAAACAAGACATTCTAAAACTTAGAGAATTCTAGTCATTAGGATTTCCGTTACCCCTTGGGGTTATCCTGCGCTTGGAAGAAGAACTAGGAAAAGGAAAAAATATAATCTTCAACTACAAGGAGACAGGCAGCCTGATACCACATTGCTATGGTAT